>NC_135874.1:27741166-27746166 GCF_031162955.1 Sander vitreus | reverse complement strand
CGCCAATAGTCCCGACCAAGCGCGTCTACTCCTAGCGCCAAAGGGACGCCAATAGTCCCGACCAAGCACGTTTACTTATAGCGCCAAAGGGACGCCAATATTCCCGACCCAGCGCGTTTACTCGTAGCGCCAAAAGGGACGCCAATAGTCCCGACCAAGCGCGTCTACTCGTAGCGCCAAAGGCACGCCAATAGTCCCGACCAAGCGCGTTTACTTCTAGCGCCAAAGGGACGCCAATAGTCCCGACCAAGCGCGTCTACTTGTAGCGCCAAAGGGACGCCAATAGTCCCGACCAAGCGCGTTTACTCGTAGCGCCAAAGGGACGCCAATAGTCCCGACCAAGCGAGTTTACTCGTAGCGCCAAAGGGACGCCAATAGTCCCGACCAAGCGCGTTTACTCGTAGCGCCAAAAGGGACGCCAATAGTCTCGACCAAGCACGTTTACTTATAGCGCTAAAGGGACACCAATAGTCCCGACCAAGCGCGCCAGACCTTCCTCCGCAGCACTGTGGAGGAGGGTCTGACAATGCGAGACTGAGTTTAAAGAAGCAGCTTCATCCTGAAGCAAAGGAGATCTAAACATAAAATGAATGAGGCCTCAGAGAAGGATTAATCCAGGTGCTGTTTGCTCCAGTTTTAGAGATTACATTCTCAGCGTGAGGCCGATCCTCCAGTAATCCCATCACAAGATGCGTGCGTGAGATCTAATAATCCTCCTGCTCTATCATCACATGCCAGGCTGTAAAATCTGCATCGAGCAGAAACATCCGGCGTCCCGTCTTCCTCTCTGTGATTGACTCTGCCAGGGTTCAGCTCCCAGTGTTTGTTATTTATAGAGACGTGTGTTAAAAACAGTATGAGGAAGATGAGTCTGAGGAGATGATGCTTTGGCTCCAAACTTTATTTGTCCGCAGCAAAGACTCAAAGAGGGAAGAGAGTCCTAACTGGAAAAAGAGAGAACTGTTTATGTTCAAATGATTCAAACCACTTCATGTTTTCCTAACAAACGACTTCTTGTTGTCACGTTGGAAGTAGCTTCGTGTTGTTTTACCGCAAAGACTCAAACTCAGACGATGCAACAGGATGCCATTCATTTTGAGTTGAACCTCAATATTACAGGCTTTAAAAGGAACATGCCGACTTATTGGGATTTTAGCTTATTCACCGTATCCCCTAGCCTAGTAATCTAGACGCACCCTAGCGGTCAGGCCAATCACATCGTGTATAGAGTCGGTGGGCGGGGCTTATGGCTGCTGCTGCTGGCGAACAGCGTCTTTGGAAGACTTGGAGTTGCAGCTTTTCTTTGAGAAAAGAACGGCACTGAAGTCATTCTTAAAAAAGGAAGACGTGTCCAGAGTTTAAAGTGTAATCTATCAACTAGCGTTGCGCTGATTGGTTGTAGCGCTGTCCTATTACGTGCAGAGGGAATTTGACAAACAACCTTTGATCCCGCCCCTCAGATTGAGCCCAGCCAATGGGGAGTTCCCAGACCCAACATCTGGATGTGGGGCTGGCTTGTCAGGCTACGTATCCCCCAGAGTTAGATAAGTCCATACATACCCTTCTCATCTCTGTGCGTGTTGTAACTCTGTCTGACGTCCCCATCGTTAGCCTAGCTTAGCACAGATCCTGGAGGTAACCGGCTCCATCTAGCCTACTGCTCCCAATAAGTGACAAAATAACGCCAACATGTTCCTGTTTAAATGTTGTGATTTGTATAGTCGCAGCGTGTACAAATAACAAGGTCACATGACACACAGCCATCTTCTAACCGTATATAAACTGGGAACTATATTCTCAGAAGGCGAAGCACTGCTACTTGGGCGGAGTGATTTGCTCGCACCAAAGGTGTTGATTAAACTACATGTGTTTCATTGAGGTTGTAGTTTCAGAGATGCCAAATACAAATACTTTAGCAAAAATTTTGGGTATCCATACATCACACCTGCACATGACACAAATCACGTCACACTCCAGCGAGGAAATAGCAGACGTTTGTAGCCTAGTACTAGTATGAAGATGGACGTGCGTAGCCCAGTACTAGTACAAAGATGAACGTTCGTAGCCCAGTACTAGTACGAAGATGAACGTATGTAGCCCAGTACTAGTACAAAGATGGACGTACTAGTACTAGTACGAAGATGAACGTATGTAGCCCAGTACTAGTACAAAGATGGACGTACTAGTACTAGTATGAAGATGAACGTATGTAGCCCAGTACTAGAACGTATGTAGCCCAGTACTAGTACGAAGATGGCCGTATGTAGTCCAGTACTAGTACGAAGATGGACGTATGTAGTCCAGTACTAGTACGAAGATGGACGTACGTAGCCCAGTACTAGTACGAAGATGGACGTACGTAGCCCAGTACTAGAACGTATGTAGCCTAGTACTACTATGAAGATGAACGTATGTAGCCCAGTACTAGAACGAAATGGACGACGTAGCCTAGTACTACTATGAAGATGAACGTATGTAGCCCAGTACTAGAACGTATGTAGCCTAGTACTACTATGAAGATGAACGTATGTAGCCCAGTACTAGAACGAAGACGGACGTATGTAGCCCAGTACTAGAACGAAGACGGACGTACGTAGCCCAGTACTAGTACGAAGACGGACGTACGTAGCCCAGTACTAGTACGAAGATGAACGTACGTAGCCCAGTACTAGTATGACGATGTCCGTGGCAGAGACTCAAGAGAACTCGAGCAAAATGTCCCGACCAAGCACCAGCGAGGAGGTTGGTACCCAGGAAGACCAGCCAACCCTTCTACATCCCTGGCCGTACCTGGAAGAAGTTTTTCGAAATGGTTGGATGCCAACAACTCCTTTCGAATGCGATGCAAGCTCTGCGCACCGAAGCCTGATCAGGCTTTTGCAGTTGCTGCCCTGAGACTCTGGAACAAGTTACCCCCTGATTTTCGCACTAAGGGACACTTCTATTACGTTGTCTCTCTTCTCTTTAACTGATCAGCTTGGCAGTGGGTGTTACGGTCCTGTATACCAATTAGAATCGGGCACTGTTACGGGATACAGGAAATGGAAGACCCAAATGCAGTTATACGGAATAAAGTATTTAATGGCAAAACTTACAAAAGGTGTCCAGAGGTTGGCAGGCAAACACAAAAACAGGTACAAGCAGAATCCCAAAAACAGGAACAACACAGAACAGTGGCAAGCAATCCACTGACAAGGACAAACGAGAAACACCGAACCGAACACACAGCAACAGAATACAAGCAACAGAACGTACAACGATCCTACAAGAGACAAGGACAGAACAGGAACTAAATACACCAGGTAACGAGGACTAACACTGGACAGGTGACACAACAGGTGGAACAAATCAGGGTGGGGCAGAACAATCAAAAAAGGCGGGAAACAAACAAAGACAGGAAGTAAGCTAGACAAGACAAGGGAGACAAGACAGACTACAAAATAAAACAGGAAACAGAACATAACATAACAGAAAAACAAGACTACCACAATAAGACGGCACAAAATACCAAAACCCTGACAGGCAGTTATGTTCTAACCAATCACAGCATACTACCATGAGTTGTGACCCGCCTCCTCCCCTTCTACCTCCAGGCATTTTCGACGGTGTTCTCCGTCTTCTCCCGGCTGACGGCTCGTTTTTACGTCTTTCTCACCACCACCAGTGTCTAGATTTCATTGGGGGATACGTTTGGTTTTCCTAAACATTAGATTTGTATAGATACCCCTTTACAATGGAGTCTAATCTCTAAATAATGATGTTTGTACTTACTTGGTTATATCTTATTAATACATGTTTGCATATCTGCAACGGAGTCTCTCCTGATTTACTTACAGATGGAGCTCTTTTTAGGTCCAAACTCATAACGTATCTGTTTAGTCTGGCTTTTAATACATAGCAGTGCTGTGACAATGTCATTCTTCTGTTGCTTTGTAACCTTTTCTGATTTCTTGTTTATTGTATTGTATGAAAGTGCTATAAATACATTTAGATTTGGATTGATTGAAGTACCACAAGCTAATTGTCTCCAGAACTCGCCGTTTCTTACTTTTATACTTCAAGTAGTTTTGAAACCAGTACTTTCACACTTTTACTTGAGTAAAAAGCTGGAGTTGATACTTCTACAGAAGTATTTTTAAACCCTAGTATCTGTACTTCTACTTGAGTAATAAACGTGAATACCTTTCACACCTCTGTGTATTTTGCAGTGGTTTTGAACTGGACTGCTTTATATTGAGAGGGGCAATATTTGGGATCATGTAAGTATACAATTCAACAACATAACATAGGTTTAGTCTAGTTTTTCAACACATTTTAATGCACAAATGTTACATATTATAACTTGAATTGCTTGAACACGACAACTGTTGTATGCAACGTTGTGGAACAGACAAACAGGGTAGTGTATGCTGAGGTTTGAGGAGTTGTTGATGTAGGTGTTCATGAACAGATCTGGTATCTGTGTGTAAGGTCAGTCAGCTGTGCTGTGGGGAGGAATCGTTGGAAGTGAATCACACTTGGATGTGAGGTGACTCAGCAGTTCAACCGTCTTTGCTTTCGGGAAGTCCAGACTCCCACTCCGACAACTCCTCCTTACACGCTGTCCTCACTGACCTACTCTACAGAAATAACTTCCACGATTTCAGTGCTTAAGCTTAACTCACACCAAAAAAAAGATATATAAGAATATGGTGATTTTCTGCAACGAAACGGCCCATTTGTGTGACGTCCTGTTGTGTTCTTTACACCCAACCCCCCCAACAAATCACATGTAGACTTTATATTTCACAGTTACTGTTTTCCGTCGGATCATTTATTGATCTCGGCGTTTCCTAGGGCACTTGAAGGCAGCTTCATTTCACAGGAGAGAGAGAAAGAAAAGAGACGGAGCGAGTGCTTGGTTGTTGCAGGAAACAGTCAGCTGTTCCCCAAACTCCCGGGCAGTTCACATAGACAGTAAAAGAAATGGACCACCAGATCCCGTGTCTCTGGACGGAGAC
>NC_135874.1:27731166-27733666 GCF_031162955.1 Sander vitreus | reverse complement strand
AATCCAAAGGCTACCATTCTCTGGTGGTAGAGGGAGAGTTTTAGTGCTTAGTACATGGTTGTGGCAAACAATGCCATAAGGCTGCATGAAATCAGGGCATCAGTGATTGCAGATCAGGGCATGTTTAGGAACATCAACAATGTCAGCGTGACCACCATTGACCGTATCCTATCAATCAATCAATCAACATTTCTTTATATAGCACTTTACAGTAACCAAAAGGTATCCAACGTGCTTCACATCAGAAACCAACCACACACATCATATAACATAGCATACAATAAAAGGAATGACACATATAAATAGGAGAGGGAAATTGTCACACCACTATTACGTATTAAAAGCCTTTCTAAACAGATATGTTTTGAGTTTAGACCTAAACAGCACTACATCCTAACAAGGAACCATATGGCCATGAAGCAGCTCTATACAGTTCCATTTCAAAGGAACTCTGACGTTGTGAAGGAGGCCAGATGCCAATATGTGGAGGTATGGAAACATTACCACAGTATACTGTAACGTAATGTCATATCATGCAGTTACAGTCAACTGGAGTCACTTTTCATTGTAATTTTGCCTTTTTTTACTACAATAATGGAGCTTGAAGCTGAGGGGAAACATCATGGATGTGTCTCAAAGCGCCTACTTGCACATTTAGTTTGAAGTATATTGTGTAGATAACACAAAAAGTCAGTGCAGTGAAAGTACCCGGATGACGTCCTAAAAACGGTCAAAAAGTTCAGTGTGGAACGATGGACCCTACTCGCACTAAACGGGCGCCATCTTGACTACAGAGCGAAAAAGGGGAGGGACCAGGGACGTCGACCGGCAGCTGATTGGACGAACGCGTCACGTGGGCCTGGCTTCTCCCGGATTTCACAACCGAGCATAATGGCGGCTCGTTCAGAATACGATCTCGTATTTTACGAAAATAGTTCACCGAAACGTGTAAACGAGACACAGCCCATGTCTTCATTCATGTTGATGAAGCCGGCTTCAATCTCTGTAAAGTGAGGCGAGGTGGAAGGAACCTCATTGGGTGCAGGGCCACTATCACAGCTCCAGGACAGAGGGGCGCCAACATAACCATGTGTGATCAAGAAAAACTGTAATAATTAAGCAGAAACAAAAGAATCACTGTTAATTATTGTGAAGAGGGCCCAGTGAAAAGGGGAGAAAAGCAACCTTTTTACATGCACATTATGAGAATATTTGAAGACTTAATACTAAGCATAAGTGAAGCCAAAGCATCTGGATCGCCCCCTGGTGGCTGGCTGCAGAAAGGCTCATAAGCCCCGCCCCCTCCATGTTAGCGGACAGGACATGGACCAGAACTAAAACAAGTCAAAGTACACATCAAATTAAAGCTTCCCAAATATGGTTTCTGTCATTTTAGGGAGTTCTGATCACGCTGATGTTTGTTCATGTGTTCATCTTTCTGATCAGTTGGGTTTTTATGAGTTATTTGATGCTATGAAAACTGGGGCCTGCAGACTGATTGCTAGTTGAAGATATGTGTGAAGGAGCGTCAAACAGGATCTCCAGTGATGTCATACTGATGGAGGTAGTTCCTAATAGTTAGGAACAGATGGTTTCTGTTTGGTTACCATAGCTAAAACAATGGAGTTTGGACTGCTGGAATGACGTCCTTGTTAACTGTTCTGCTAAATGGTGTGAGTGTGTGTGGGGGATGTGACAGTCCAATGAGAAAGGGTTAACACATCTGCAAGAGGTGTGTTCTGCTCTGCTGAGACAGTGATGATGAAAACTGTGTGTGTGTGTGTTGTTTGAGTGTGTGTGTGTGTGTGTATGTGTGTGTGTGTGTGTGTGTGTGTGTGTGTGTGTGTGTGTGTGTGTGTGTGTGTGTGTGTGTGTGTGTGTGTGTGTGTGTGAGATGTTTGAGTGTGTGTGTGTGTGTGTAGTGTGAGATATTTGTGTGTTTGTGTGTGTGTGTGTGTGTGTGTGTGTGTGTGTGTGTGTGTGTGTGTGTGTGTGTGTGTGTGTGTGTATGTGTGCGCGTGTGTGTGTGTGTGTGTGTGTGTGTGTGTGTGCATGTGTGTTGTACTGTGTTAAACTGAAGAAAATAAATGGAGTCTGGTTGGTCTGACGTGAAGTCCATGTTGGTAGATGACAGAAGAGCCAAGAAGGTAAAAATGAAGTCAAACTCTCTCTCATCAGCTGTTCATCAGCTTTTAAATGTAAAAGTCAGAAGAAAATGTGTGTAGCCTGGAACGGTTTGTAGTAGAGTAGAGGAGGAATTCAGTATTTTCACAGTGTGGTATTAGTACTTTCACTTCAGTAAAGGAAACCGATGGAGTGCCTTCTCCAGGTAGGGAATGAGTCCTTACCCCAAGTGAAGGAGTTCAAGTACCTTGGGGTCTTGTTCGCGAGTGAGGGGACAATGGAGCGGGAGATTGGTCGGAGAATCGGCACAGCAGGTGCGGTATTACATTAAATTTATCGCACCGTTGTGACGAAAAGAGAGCTGAGCCAGAAGGCA
>NC_135874.1:27713666-27716166 GCF_031162955.1 Sander vitreus | reverse complement strand
TGGACAATCAATCCACGGCCCAACACACACAGTAATAGAGTCCCCCGGGACGCGAGCAAGTCTACAGTTGCTAGCTGTAAATTGACCCGTCTGTTAATTACTGTTATCTCTCCCACAGGCCCTCTCTCACACACACACACACACACACATACACACACACACACACACACACACACACACACACACACACACACACACACACACACACACACACCTTCATCCAGAGTAATAATTAGGGCTTTAAACCTCCTCAGGTCAATGGCGGAGTCACTGAAGCAGACAGATAATCAGTCTGTAGTCAGAAGGAAATGTCAGAATACAGCTGCAAGAAATAAATATTAAGTATGAAAGAGCCAGGCTGCTGACAGCTTTAACAAACTACAACTTGAGCATGATTTGTTTGTGTATTATATATTCATTCACACACTCACAGTCAACTAAACACGAGAGAAACAACACCATCATATAAATACAGAATACAAACAGAGTACACAAGTGTACAAATACTCTCCAAAAGCCCTGCATTCATAGTTAACCCTTTGAGTCAATGTATTTTCGGAAGCGCTTTTGCATCTGTCACTTTCTTCTACGTTTTTGGCACTTTGTTGATGTTTCGGTGCCTATTTTTGACGTTTGTGGCACTTTTTGATGCTTTTTTTTTTTACATATTTCTGGCGTTTTTGGAGCTTTGTCGTAATAATCATAACTCGTTGTTCCCTTTTAGTCACGTTTAGACACAAAAACACTTGGAAACTGATTCCAGGGGCCTGTTGCACAAAACCAGGATAAGGGATTAACCCGGGATATTCAGGTTATCCTGGATGAATTTTGACTTGGTTGCACAAAAGCAGGTTGGATTAAACCCAGCCAAGTAACCATGGAGATTTATTCTTTGCAGCTAGCCTGCTCCAGAGCAGGCTAACAGCCGGGCTAACAGCCAGGCTAATAACAGCCAGGCTAACAGCCAGGCTAATAACAGCCAGGCTAACAGCCAGGCTAATAACAGCCAGGCTAATAACAGCCAGGCTAATAACAGCCAGGCTAACAGCCAGGCTAACAGCCGGGCTAACAGCCAGGCTAATAACAGCCAGGCTAACAGCCAGGCTAATAACAGCCAGGCTAACAGCCAGGCTAATAACAGCCAGGCTAATAACAGCCAGGCTAATAACAGCCAGGCTAATAACAGCCAGGCTAATAACAGCCAGGCTAACAGCCAGGCTAACAGCCAGGCTAATAACAGCCAGGCTAACAGCCAGGCTAACAGCCAGGCTAATAACAGCCAGGCTAATAACAGCCAGGCTAATAACAGCCAGGCTAACAGCCAGGCTAACAGCCAGGCTAATAACAGCCAGGCTATACAGCCAGGCTAATAACAGCCAGGCAAATAACAGCCAGGCTAACAGCCAGGCTAATAACAGCCAGGCTAACAGCCAGGCTAATAACAGCCAGGCTAACAGCCAGGCTAACAGCCAGGCTAATAACAGCCAGGCTAACAGCCAGGCTAACAGCCAGGCTAATAACAGCCAGGCTAAGATTAATCCTGGAGTCTGATGTGTTAAATCAGCTGCTGCTCTGATCCGAAATAAACGTGTTTAACAGTTATTCCGTTGTCTTCTGAATGTGTTCATATGGTGCTTCACCTTCTCATCCTGACATAGCGTCACCTTTTCATCCTGACATAGCGTCACCTTTTCATCCTGACATAGCTTCACCTTCTCATCCTGACATAGCGTCACCTTCTCATCCTGACATAGCGTCACCTTCTCATCCTGACTGGCATAGCGTCACCTTCTCATCCTGACATAGCGTCACCTTTTCATCCTGACATAGCGTCACCTTCTCATCCTGACATAGCTTCACCTTCTCATCCTGACATAGCTTCACCTTCTCATCCTGACATAGCGTCACCTTCTCATCCTGGCTGGCATAGCGTCACCTTTTCATCCTGACATAGCTTCACCTTCTCATCCTGACATAGCGTCACCTTCTCATCCTGACATAGCTTCACCTTTCTCATCCTGACATAGCTTCACCTTTCTCATCGTGGCTGACATAGCTTCACCTTCTCCTCCAGACATAGCTTCACCTTCTCCTCCTGACATAGCTTCACCTTTCTCATCCTGACATAGCGTCACCTTTCTCATCGTGGCTGACATAGCTTCACCTTCTCATCCTGACATAGCTTCACCTTTCTCATCCTGACATAGCTTCACCTTTCTCATCGTGGCTGACATAGCTTCACCTTCTCCTCCTGACATAGCTTCACCTTCTCATCCTGACATAGCTTCACCTTCTCCTCCTGACATAGCTTCACCTTTCTCATCCTGACATAGCTTCACCCTTTCTCATCGTGGCTGACATAGCTTCACCCTTCTCCTCCTGACATAGCTTCACCCTTCTCATCCTGACATAGCTTCACCCTTTCTCATCCTGACATAGCTTCACCCTTTCTCATCGTGACTGACATAGCTTCACCCTTCTCCTCCTGACATAGCTTCAC
>NC_135874.1:27706166-27708666 GCF_031162955.1 Sander vitreus | reverse complement strand
ATATTAATCTGAGTCTGTCAGCAGCAAAACAAGCACTTTTGTGAAGGTAAATACAAGCTGGACATCATAGGAAGTGTTGTGCACATAGTTTCCGTACGATATCGTACGAACCCGTTGGTGAGAATGCAGTGACTTGTCTTCCAGATACATTTAAGTCTGTTCCCAGCAGAATGTGGACTCAATCGAAAGGCCATGGACACCAATAGGCTGTTAGGACTTTAAATGTGACGTCATCCTCTCTCTTCACATCTCTTTTATTTATTTGTTTCTCCACGTGTTTTCATTTTATATCTCACTATTTTGTTAAAATGCATCCTCTCTCTCTCTCTGTCTCTCCCCCCCTCTCTCTCTCCATCTCTCTCTCTCTCTCTCTCCCCCTCTCTCTCTCTCTCTCTCTCTCTCTCTCTCTCTCTCTCTCCCTCTCTCTCTTATTATCCTGCTGGTTGAGAGTCTGTGTGGGCAGATTACAGCCTTTTCAATGAAACCTTCCTCTCAATAGGAAGGTACAGCTGTGAGAGAGAGTGTGTGTTATTGAGTGTTTGCACGTGGCTCACAGTGTGTGTGTGTGTGTGTGTGTGTGTGTGTGTGTGTGTGTGTGTGTGTGTGTGTGTGTGTGTGTGTGTGTGTGTGTGTGTGTGTGTTTTGAATCCTATTAGTAAGCACTTGATTGACAGACTCAAAGATGGTGTGTGCTGCAGCTCGGCTTCATTAGCACAGGTGTTGGAGGGTGCGTATGTGAGTAAGACTGTGTGTGTGTGTGTGTGTGTGTGTGTGTGTGTGTGTGTGTGTGTGTGTGTGTGCGTGTGCGTGTCGTTTCAGCCCAGAAACAACCTATGATCGTGTGGCGGTGCCCTCTATTGGCCGTAGGAAAGTATGACTTTTGCCTATTGGGAGCTTCAGCAGGGAATAGATCATGATGAACAAAAGGATCAGAAGCGATGCAGCAAAACCAGAGATAATGTTTGTTTTATTGCACACTTTCGTTGCCTACATAACCCACAATGTAGTCTGGATCAACAGAAGTACATTTCCAGGATAAAGCCTGACATGTCAGGCCCATTTTAAGGCCCTTCACACAGCGGTCCTCGCTACGGGAACGACCACAATCTTGGAGCTACCAAGATCCACGCTGATGACAGGTCACACGACGGTTAGGTTTAGCTGACAAAATTGGCCAAAAATGACTAATATTTGTTCAAAAAAACCACAGAGATTTGAATATATTCGACATACCTATCTCTCTCTCTCTCTCTCTCTGTCTCTCTCTGTCTCTCTCTCTCTCTCTCTCTCTCTCTCTCTCTCTCTCTCGCTGCGCGGTCTCTGTACCCTGATACGGCGTCATTTCAGTACAATACAGTATCATACGTACTTGTGTGCATACATTTTCATACGATAGCGCATGTATCTGTTCATGAGAATGCATTGATAAAACACTACTGATATTATTGATTTCCACCCCTCATACCTGTATTTAGTTCGAACTTACATTCTTTTTGGTAATAAATACGTTAGTTTACTGCCATCTCGCGTGTCTTCCCAGTTTTTGGCCTAGAGCCAGGTTTCTGACAAATTGGGGGCTCGTCCGGGATATATCCGGGGTTATAACCTTTTGTCTGGCCTCATTCGAAGTCTGTTTAAACAGCCCAGTGTCACGGCAGTTCGTGAAATGGTCCCGTTATTGAATCTATTGATTTGTGTACTGAACACGTTAAGGTCGTTAATTTCGTGTGGTGAGCACACATTTTAAACTAATGTATTTCAATGGGAAGCATATTTCGTGATCACAGAACGATTGTGGTAGCGAATAGTATTGATAAGGCGAAAATCCATGCAGGAAGGTTGGACGGGGGGGTGGATGGGTCAAACAACACAGGACTTTCACCCTGAAGACCGGGGATCACGTCCTGCGTGTTGCAGTTCCTTTCCCCGTTATTCTCTTCCTAACCTCAACCATCCCGTTGTTGTCGGCGTGTCCTGCGTGTGACGGTTCCTTTCCCCGTTCTTCTTTTCCTAAACACAACCTTTCCCGGTTTTTCTCTTCCTAACCACAACCGTCCCGCATATGGCGTTTCATTTCCCCGTTTTTACGTCCCCCAGAGCAGCCCAGTGTCATGGCAGTTCGTGAAATGGTCACGTTCGAAAATCGTGACCTGTACACGAATCAATATATCAAAATAACGTGACCATTTCACGAACTGGCGTGAAACCGGGTTGGTTTAAATTGATTCAACACCACTCGATAGGAAACTTTTTGTGAAGCCACGGAGAGCCTCTCGATGGTTTTTGGGTGAACTATTCCTTCCAGCCTGGTCTCACGGAATTTCGTGAAATGAGCATGAATTGTGGTGGTGGGACGGAAAGTGTGAAAATGACGTGTGGCCATCACGGAAAACAATGCCAATGTAAAGTCAATGAGAAGATGACGTAGCATTAAGAGCGACTACGGTAGCGAGTAGTATGAAAGGCCGAAAATCCGTATAGGGAGGTTGGTCGGGGGGGA
>NC_135874.1:27696166-27698666 GCF_031162955.1 Sander vitreus | reverse complement strand
AGGCGGACTCGTCACCATCAGAGATGAGTCCGATGAGGGAGGTGTCGTCCGCGAACTTCAGAAGCTTGACGGACTGGTGACTGGAGGTGCAGCTGTTGGTGTACAGGGAGAAGAGCAGAGGAGAAAGTGCACAGCCCTGAGGGGATCCGGTGCTGATGGTCTGTGAGTTGGAGATGTGATTCCCCAGCTTCACATGCTGCTTCCTGTCAGACAGGAAGTCAAATCCCAGGAGACCGGGGATCAGGTTCCGCGTGTGACTTCGTGTCTCGCGTGTTATGTTTCCTTTCCACGTTTGTTCGTTTCCTAAACCTAACTCCGTTTTTCTTTTCCTAATCCCAACCATTTCTTCTTTTCCGTAGCCTCGCGATAACACGCCACGTGGCTTTAGAAAGTGCCAAGTGGCGTGTATGTTTACGCTGTGACGTTGCAGACTGCCGTCCGCTGTATTCAGCGTAGATATACACGTGGATAGCTCAAAATGCGTACAGATAACACGCGCCACTTGGCTTTAGGAAAGTGCCGTGTATGTTTACGCGAAGTCGTGATATCACGTTGTTATATTGTTTTTTGCCAAGTCTCAGCAATGGAGGATGTCAGTTTATTTCAATATTAACAGAACGATGTTCTGCATATCGGGTTCCAACCTGCGGCCCTTTGCTGCATGGCATTCCCTCTCTCTCTCTCTCTCTCTCTCTCTCCCTCCCCTTTCACTATCTTTGTGGGGACCCGTCATTGACATAATGCATTCCCTAGCCCCTTACCCTAACCTTACCCATCACCACTAAATGCCTAACCTTAACCCTTACCCTCACCCTAACCAGAACCTCATTCTAACCCTAATCCTAAAACCAAGTCTTCACCCTCAAACAGACTTTTAACCTTGTGGGGTCCAGCATTTTGGGCCCCACAAGGCTGTGCAGACCCCACAAATATACTGGACTCCCGGTTTTTGGACCCCACAAATATATTTAAACAAGAACACACACACACACACACACACACAAACACACACCTTCCTGCTTTGCTCCCGTCAGAACTACCAAACATGGGTCCTAATTGCTTCTTAAACAAACGACTTATGTGGGCGTTTTTCAGGGGAGGACAGACCATAAACCTCACAGCTTTGTGTTCGTAGTGTCTGTTTAGATGGCATGAAGGCGTACTCCACCTTACATGTTGGTGATTTCTTGTGTTTATTTACAAAAAATCTGTATATCTATTTACACATGTAGTCTTTTCCTTTAATTGACATCCACATGAAGCTCGATGATTCACCAACCTCGAGTGTATACGTGTGCGTGTGAATCTGAATGTGTTAGCCAAAACTGTCAAAAAACCAACTCTAATTTTCTATGACCTCTGCACACCAGAGACACACTCGTCCCTGTCGGCTTTGTTAACACGAGCGTGTGCGTGCACTTCCCTTGTTACCGTGACAACGGCGCTGCGTGTACACCATCTGAAGAGTGAGTTTGTAGAACATGTTTCACCACGGTGTGTTTTTTATAATGTCTCCTAGGCGTGTTACATCGCCAAACAGAACTAACGGAGACTTCTTTCATGAAAAGATGAGACATGTTTCTTAGGTTTTCTGTCCATATATTTTACAAGCATTAATATCTGTAACTCAACAGAATGATAGGCTACATTTGAGTAGCTTTACAAATGAACAAAGATAAAAACAGCTTTTGTTTTGTTGGCCTTGAGGGTGTTTCAATTAGGGATGCACTGAATCCAGATTTTTGGGGTTCTGCTGAATCCTGAACCCCCTGGTTGAGGTTCTGCTGAGTCCTCGTCCCGTCCTCAGTCCATGAACACAGTCAACACATTAATGAAGTAAACAGTGACTGTCCTTCCTTTGCCGTACCTGAAGTTGCTGCATTCTGGCTGCTGTCTGCAGATTCCTTCATGCTCAGCTCGTATTCTTCCAGATGTTTCATACCAGATGTTGTAACAGCGGTGATGTTGTGTATTGTTTAGGGTCCTCGCCACCACCAGACTAATCAGCATTGCAGATTGAACATGTAGCTGGACTTGAATGGCCTTCTTTTGACTGAAAGTACTGCCAAACAACACTTTTTCTGCTCACCAGTTCCATTTCCACTTCCTCTCAGCCTGCTGCATTGAAGCTCCACCTACGTCAACACCTTCCCGTAATCAACGGCGCCGTCATTACGGCGACCAGCGTAGCGCGGAGTGACAGCGTAGGGCTCAGCAGAAACCCAACCTCCGTCAAAAAGCCCAATATTCAGCCCAATCTGAAGCCGAATCCTGGATTTGGTGCATCCCTGGTTTCAATTCAACTGCATAACCACGTTTCTGCATTTTCAAAAGACAAAATGTTTTATTTGAGGTTTATCAGAATCAGAATCAGATTTATTGGCCAAGTATACTTACATACACAAGCATTTTTGACTTTGGTAGGTGTTAACTCTCTATACATTCAACAAATAGTCATGTAGTAGTAACATACTGTACAATAGAGACAACAATATACATA
>NC_135874.1:27676166-27678666 GCF_031162955.1 Sander vitreus | reverse complement strand
GCTCTATCTCTCTCTCTTCTCTCTCCTGCATGTCTTAATCCTCCCTTCCCCTCCTCTCCTCCTTCCTCTCTCCTTCCCCCTTTCTTTCTTTCACTCCCCCTCCCTATTCTCCTGCTGTACAACTCACTCCCCCTCTTTTAGCCTTCCATCTTTCCACTGTGTTTCATTTCATTCTTCCTTCGTTTTTCTTGTCTGTCTTTCTACCCCCCCTCTCTCTCTCTCCCTCTCTCTCTCTCCCCCTCCCTCTGTCTCTATCCCTCCCTCCCTACCTCCCTCCCACCCGTCTCTCCCGCAGCGTTGCGTGCTAGCTGCTCTCCTCTCCGTCCGGCTCGCTGCTCTGACGATAACTCGCTGTGACATGTTACACTGAAACTACTTTATGGAATCAATATTAAATTCACAGCCTGCGACACTGAGGGCTAAACACACCGAGTGTGTGTGTGTGTGTGTGTGTGTGTGTGTGTGTGTGTGTGTGTGTGTGTGTGTGTGTGTGTGTGTGTGTGTGTGTGTGTGTGTGTGTGTGTGTGTGTGTGTGTGTGTGTGTGTGTTAGCAGACCGGACTGAGTGTGTTTGTGTGTGTAAAGAAAGAATGTGAATGTGTGTGTGGATATGGATGTTCATTCAAGTGTGTGAGAGAGAGAGGGAGAAGCCTGTGTGTGTGTGTGTGTGTGTGTGTGTGTGTGTGTGTGTGTGTGTGTGTGTGTGTGTGTGTGTGTGTGTGTGTGTGTGTGTGTGGTGTCCTGGGGGTGAATTAGAGCAGAGGCAGTCATGTTTGATAGCAAGGTCTCGACATCGATGAAAACACTCTAAATCGGCACGCAAACTCTGAGTGAAAGAAAAAAAAAACACAGCCAGGAGGGAGGACGGGTGAGGGAGGAGGGAGGACGGGTGAGGGAGGAGGGAGGGGTAAGATACTGTAAGAGGAAAGGGAAGAAATGTAATGTTTGTACAGATTTTCATTCTGGATCACTGAAAACTGTAAAAAGGTGTCAAAATCAAATAAAAAAGCATCAACAAAAGTCAAAAGCGTCAAAAAAGCGTCCACATTTGTCCAAAAAGTTAAAATCATGATAAAAATAATCAAAATCAAGACTTTTTTTAATTTTTAAATTGTAAAAATTGTAAATGTTGCAGCCCATAGTGAAGGGAGGAATTAAAGGGATATTTCACCGTTGGAAAGATGATATATCTTTAAATTGGGTCACTTATGTAGTAGAAATGGGAACATTTTTTAGAAATTGGTGGCTTCTAGGCCGAGAAAAGCCAGAAAATATGTTTTTGGCTCCTGTGGATGAAAGACACCAAATCCCAGAATGCACTTAGCTGCTTTAGAGTCTAAAAGATGTGAAGATGAAGAGGAAAGATTTTTGTCCCATTTTATAAAAAAATGTTCAATGTTTTTGTTCAACGCCAGAGCAGGGGGAATGAGAGGGGGGAAACACCAGAGCAGGGGGAATGAGAGGGGGGGGACACCAGAGCAGGGGGAATGAGAGGGGGGAAACACCAGAGCAGGGGGAATGAGAGGGGGGAAACACCAAGGCAGGGGGGAATGAGAGGGGGAACACCAGAGCAGGGGGGAATGAGAGGGGGGAGATGCCAGAGCAGGGGGAATGAGAGGGGGGAACACCAAGGCAGGGGGAATGAGAGGGGGGAACACCAAGGCAGGGGGAATGAGAGGAGGGAAACACCAGAGCAGGGGGAATGAGAGGAGGAAACGCCAGAGCAGGGGGAATGAGAGGGGGAAACGCCAGAGCAGGGGGAATGAGAGGGGGAAACACCAAGGCAGGGGGAATGAGAGGGGGAAATGTAGCAGAAGATTTTTCGTTTTAAACCAAAACGTAACGATGTAAATGTAGCCCGAGAGATGGATTAGGATCATACCTCAAAACTAAAGGGGCAATCCCAAAACATTCAGTATGTAAAAATGTCTCTGGAGCATTACCTCATAAACAAAAAAGAGCAGTTATAAGAAGAACCTAGATGCATCATATATATATATATATATATATACATATATATATATATATATATATATATATGATGCATGCATACTATAAGGCGTACTGCGTCTTTAAATCACGATGAGCAGTTTGTAATACAATATTTGTTATGTTATATTTACAGGCTCTTAAGTCAACTCACGCTGCTGCTGGATTAGCATTATTACCAGTATGAATGAAATATTCATGATGACACAATTAATAAATCACCATTTCAGCTTTTTTCTTCTTTTTTAAATCGTTCATGAATATTGATGCTTCATTAGTCATCTCTGTGTTTAACAAATGTGCTGCGTGTCTCTGTGTGCTCGCAGCCTTTATGTTGTGTTTGTGTATAATGTATAATTCATATCTGACCTCCTGCTGAAAACAGCCAACAAAAAGGCCACTATGGTGTGACCTTTTGAACCCAGAGAGAGAGAGGGAGGGGGACAGGGAGGGAGAGAGGGAGAGGGAGGGGGAGAGAGGGAGAGGGAGAGAGGGAGGGAGAGAGGGAGAGA
>NC_135874.1:27610607-27626166 GCF_031162955.1 Sander vitreus | reverse complement strand
GGCTCGTGCACAGCACGTGCACACTATGCTTGTTACACACACAGGGACGCACAGCAGCACACACACATGCAGAAGATTACAAATACAAATATTACGGTGTGAAATCATATTATTACATATTCTGCTCGCATGCTTTCACTTCACGTACGAGAAGATCAGTTTCTTCTCTCCTTCCTGCGTGTTGTATTAGTACTTTTACTTCAGTAAACTACTGTAGGACTTCATTTGCTTTCAGCGATTACACTTCGACCGACACTTCCAGCTCGGATTATCGCCTTCACTTTGATTTCAACTCTTTCCGGTGCTTGAACTTCACTTAGCGTTTACACATTTGCTTCGTCGCAAGTGTGCATCACTGAAACCTCAACTTCTCTCAGCATTGTGCTAACGAGTGGAACCTGAGCCCTTCTTCTCTCTCACAGCTGCGTGTACACTTCACACCGCTGCACGTTAGCCTACCGTAATGTGCTTTTTCTCAGTCTTTTTGTGTGTTAATTACCTTAAAGCGTTGCTGCACCGTAACTGTCTGAATGTCTAGTTCCATGTCTGCGTTGTTCCCTCGGCGTAATTAGCTCCAGCAGTGACTTGCAAAACAGTTGTGCCAAGTTTTAATTGATTAAAAGTCGGCGTGTTATTGCGAGGAAGAACAATGTAGATCCAATTAGCACTGTAACGTGTAAACATGAACACTAACTCCCATGGTGCACCAGGGTCTGCGTACCTCTGTGTGTGTGTGTGTGTGTCTGTCTGTGTGTCTGTGTGTCTGTGTGTGTGTCTGTGTGTCTCTCTGTGTGTGTCTGTGTGTGTGTGTGTGTGTGTGTGTGTGTGTGTGTGTCTGTGTGTCTCTCTGTGTGTGTGTCTGTGTGTCTGTGTGTGTGTGTGTGTGTGTGTGTGTGTGTGTGTGTGTGTGTGTGTGTGTGTGTGTGTGTGTCTGTGTGTGTGTGTGTGTGTGTGTGTGTGTGTGTGTGTGTGTGTGTTTGTCTGTGTGTGCGTGCTATTCAGTGATCAGACTCATTTCTTAATCATCACTTTCTGCTCCAGATGAGACTTTATGAGGGGACTAAATTGCTTAAAAGGGATTTCTTATTAAGGGGATTACACCTATGTAATCCCCTTTGTCCCAGTGGACCCCCAAAAACCTCAACACACACACACACACACACTCTTACAGTACGTAACCGGATTAGCATGTGGAAATAAATGTGCACATTGTTTTTGATATGCTTCAAATGAAAACACGCGTTAAACGACGAGCACATCCTCCACCTGATCCCGTTGAAATGCATGTTAATTACGCCCAAAGTAAAAGTGTTTGTGTGTTTCTGTAACCTTGACATGCATCTGTTTGTGCGCGGCGTCCGTGTGTGTGTGTGTGTGTGTGTCTGTGTAGCGTAGCGCCGAGGTTTTTGGCGCCGCTCCCTACGTCTCATCCCCAATTAACGAAGACAAATCCGCTCGTATCGGCGCTAATGAGAGTCTTTAAGGTGAAGGGACTCTGTGTTTATTTAATAAGAAGAAGCTTATTCATTCCATTTCCATGGGAATGAAAAGCCGCCGTTCATTCCCTGAGGGACGGATTAGGAAAAGGAGGCGGGGGAAGAGGAAGATGGCGTGAAAGAGAGGGGGAAGAAGCAGAAGAAAAGGAAGACAAGTTGTTAGAAGTAGAAGGGGAGAGAGTGCAGAGTAAACTTTGAGAAGGAGGAAGGTGGAAGATGGAGATGATGAAGAAGAGGGAGGAGTGAGAAGAAGCAGTAAAAAGAGAAAGAGGGAAGAAATAGAGATGGGAGAGAGGGGTATCTTAGCAAATTTGTAAAAGGTGTGGGACGACATACCAACACATTCTCACTCCCATCTCGTATAATACGGACGCTTGGTCAGGTGCCTCTGGCGTTGTTATTGACGCTAAAAGTCTCCTCTAGCGCCATGTAACGCGCTGTAACTAAACACGCTTGGTCGGGACTTTTTTCGTCGCTTCAGACGCTGACAGCCGCTGTCCAAACGTCTGTATTCTACGAGTTCGGAGTGAGAACGGATTGGAAATACAGGACAAATTAGATGAGAAAGAAACACAAACTAGAATGTTTCAAGCATAACCCGGCCATTTACGCTACTGGACTTCCTGGACTTCCTGGACTTCCCGGACTTCCTGGACTTCCTGGACTTCCTGGACTGTAAAACGAAACGCCAGAAGGGCCGATGAACTCTTGGGCCGATTTGGGCCGCTGGAAAATAGAAATAAATGCAGCACTACTGGCGTATCACACTAGTTTGACAAAAATATGCAAGACTGTACTGCTGCAGTCTGGAGCCTCCAGTCTGGTGCCGTCGGGCTTCTACTTTTCAAAATAAAAGCTCAAATCTGGTCTGTCATGTCTTCGTACTTTTGTGATTTGGGTGTTTAAGTATGTTATGATATGTTATATATTAATTCATTAATTATATTATCTAAATTGCCATTTATCTCAAATATTTTGGAGAAGGTGGCGTTAACGCAGCTGCTTTCATACCTCAATTCCACAGAGATCCTAGAGCCATTTCAATCTGGGTTCAAAGCCCGCCACAGCACTGAGACAGCCCTGTTAAAGGTGACAAATGACCTCTTGCGCACTCTTGACTCAGGTGATAATGCCATTCTGGTCCTGCTGGATCTTAGCGCTGCATTTGACACTGTAGACCATGGTACACTACTAGAGCGTCTTGAACAGTGGGTTGGCATCAAGGGTACAGCTCTAAATTGGTTTCCAGATCAAAGATCTTTTTCCGTATCCATAGGCCAGTATTCTTCATCCCCTGCCCCTGCGAGCTGGTTTTAAATGTGCTATAGAAATAATCTTTACTTACTTACTTACTTACTATTATCGACTGACATTTTCAGGAATACATAGTCATAGAAATTTGCCAAAAAGTCATGGAAATTACGTAATTACGAAAAGTATTGGTTAAAATGCGTATGAACCCTGTATAAAGCAAATAATGTCCCCATCTGAAATTGGGCCGGTGACATCCCATGAGTAACATCTGTCTTAAAACTCTTTCTTTCTTTCTGTCTGTCTTTCTTTCTGTGTGCAGGTGGAGCTGACGGGCAGCAGTGTCTTCGACTACATCCACCCCGGCGATCACGTAGAGACGGCAGAGCAGCTCGGCATGAAGCTTCCCCCGGGCAGAGGGATGTCTCTGTCCCAGGGAGCCGTCAACGAAGACGGGGCGTCCTCAGCTTCATCGTCCTCGCACTCGGAGACGCCCGAACCAGGTAGGAAACGAGAGAGGGGGGGGGGGAGGCAGGAGGGAGTTTGTCCTTTTTCTCCACACAGGGCGGCAAGACCAAATAATGCGGCCTACGGGGTTCAATGATTAAGGCCGGAAGTGTAGAAATATTTTATTAACAAAATGTGTGTATGTGCTCGTTGCAAAAGAGCTGTGTTAGTCATTGAGGAAGTGGTTCAAAGTACTCTGGGTGACCTCTGATGCACAGGAAGTTAGTCATAAAAATAGTTTAGGCGTTCATGGCATAGAGGTGCATTGTTTGAAGGTTGCGAGAACGGAAGAGGAAGTTGCACCACACAAGGCCCCGACCTAGGTGTGTGTGTGTGTGTGTGTAAGATACCAGTTTCTGTCTGAAAAACAAGAAGACACCCCCCCTGTGAGGATAGAATAAAAGCAGCATGGGATCAACATGGCGTCATGACTTTGCGTAGACATACACGGCACTTTTCCTAAAGCCAAATGGCGTGTTATCTGTACGCATGTCGAGCTATCCACGTGTCTGTCTACGCTGTATACAGCGGACGGAAACATACATGCGTGTTATCGCGAGAAAGTGCCGTCTCTCCTGGGTGAAAGTCCTGGGTTTTACATACGCCACTTAATGAGATCAGTCTGTTGAGGGAGAGAACAGATCAGGGCTCATAATTCAGAGGACAACGTGGTGGACCGGGCTCTGACGTGATGTCTGTTGCTAGGGAAACTTGGACTGTTTGTGAACCCACAGTTGGGTTGTTGTAACGTTTATGCTGGACTAAACAAACAAACAAAAACTACAGTTGAATAATACATTTATTGAGACAAGATATCATGAGACATTTCTTGTCTGACATTTATTTAATCTGTAAAGAGACGTGAGGAAGGGAAGCAAGTGAAGGAAACAGGATGCAATTTACGAACCTGGGACGTACCCTGTGATGTCTTATTCCTTTACTGGTATCCTAATATCCCAGCATGCCCTGCTGGAAGTTGTCATTAGTGCGCCACGTTGTAAACCCGTCACTGCTTTGAACTGGGAAAGGACACATCCCGATCCCAATAGTTGGGATTCTTTGCGTTGCCCTTTTTTTATGATCCATCTTTGTATCCCTCCATCCTCTCCTGCACCACATGTTCAAGACTGTTTACCTTTCCAATGCTTTTCATTGTGCTCTCTGTCTCTCTCTCTATTTTTCTCTTTTTTTCTCTGTCTCTTTCGCTCTCTCTCTCTCTCTCTTTCGCTCTCTCTCTCTGTCTCTCTTTCTCTCTCTCTCTGTCTCTCTCTCTCTCTCTCTCTCTCTCTCTCTCTCTCTCTCTCTCTCTCTCTCTCTCTCTCTCTCTCTCTCTCTCTCTCTCTCTCTCTCTCTGTCTCTCTCTCTCTCTCTCTCTCTCTCTCTCTCTCTCTCTCTCTCTCTCTCTCTCTCTCTCTGTCTCTCTCTCTCTCTCTCTCTCTCTCTCTCTCCGTCTCTCTCTCTGTCTCTCTCTCTCTCTCTCTCTTTCTCTCTCTCTCTCTCTCTGTCTCTCTCTCTCTGTGTCTCTCTCTCCATCTCTCTCTGTCTCTCTCTCTCTCTCTCTCTCTCCATCTCTCTCTCTCTCTCTCTCTCTCTCTCTCTCTCTCTCTCTCTCTCTCTCTCTCTCTCTCTCTCTCTCTCTCTCTCTCTCTCTCTCTCTCTCTCTCTCTCTCTCTCTCTCTCTCTCTCTCTCTGTCTCTCTCTCTCTCTCTCTCTCTCTCTCTCTCTCCATCTCTCTCTCCATCTCTCTCTCTCACTTGCTGATGATAATTTAAGTATTAGGGGAAAATCCATTTATAAATTAAACAAAATGACTTGATATCCATCGAGTCCCTTAGTTCATCAGCCTGTTCAAACAAGAAGAGGGAAGATTGGCTTTGCGGCGGCCGCGGGTCTTCGGAGACGGCACGGTAATTAGATCTGCCGTGGATTTATTCTGGGCTGATTGGTGCCGGTGATGGGTGAGGGGCGGCTTTAAATTAATTGGAGTTCCACGTTTGAGTTTTTTGTTCTTCGTCTTCTCCTTCTTTTTATTTCTTTGACTTTCGGCAAACCTCTAACCGAGCCTCCCCGCGCTCCAAACTGAAGACTGAAAGATAGAGAGGACGGACGGATGAGAGGACATTTAAACATGTCCATCAATGTCAATATGTCTGGAGAGAAAGATGAGGAGAAAGAGCTAAAAAACACGGACGGGTGTTTCCCAATGCAATGTGCACCAAAGATAGAAAGATATGAAGACATTGAAGAAGAAGGAAAGGGGGATGGAGGTGTATATGAATGTCTCAGTGATTCCCAAAGCTAATTTGACCAGCGAGAGAAAAAACGAGCGAAAGAAAGACTGGGAAGGGATGAGGACAAAGGTGTTTGTTCTAACCATGTTAATTTGTCTAGAGAGCAAGAGATGGAAAGGAAGAAAGAGACAGCAGGGGATGTAGGGAGGTGTTTGAATGTGCATGAGTGCTTAGCAATGTTAATTTGTCCAAAGAAAGAGAGCGCGACGGGGGGGGGGGGGGGTTTCAGACGGACATGTATGGATGTGAAGGAGTGATCCCCGATGATAATGTCAGCGGAGGGAGAGGAAAGAGGGAGGATTAGGATTCATGTTATGTGTTCTTTCATGTTAATTTGTCTGGAGGAAGAGAGGAGGAATATAAAAGGAGAGCGAGAGGAGGAGGAGGAGGAGGAGGAGGAGGAGGAGGAGGAGGCCTGGTATGAATCTGTATGAGTGTCTCCCAGGAGGAGGCAGGACTTATATCAGGTGTCCAGGGTAATCAGCGAAAATGTTCATTTGTGTTCAGAGACAACGTGAGGTGACTTTCGGTCTGAGTGGTTAAACTCTTGGACGGACATAAAACTCTTTGGAACACTAATCCGTTCTCACTCCTGCTAGAGTTTAGATCGGGCCCAAAAAATCAAGCCCGGCCCGAGCCCGAGCCCGATGTAAACCCGAAAATTTGTTTTAATACGTGGGCCGTTATAACTGACGTTCTCAACTACAATTCAGAGTTGTTTGAACTGCAGAAATCTGTTTAGAGGGGGTATGCTTGGAGAAGTAACAAAAGAGGACATTGAAGGCTGACTATCATCTTTTCTGCCACGGCGAGCCTGCTTCACGTGTCTGTTCATCGCCCCTGTTGTTTTGCTGTCATAGGCGAGCAGCGTGCCGCACTTAATGCACTTGACAAAGCCGACACATCTGTTGTCACTGCCCACGACTCGTTTAAAATGGTTCCATACCTCCGACTTTCCTCCAAACTCGCTGAAAGGTAGGCTAAATCTCCTGGTTTTATTTCTTTCTTTACATCTTCAAGCTCCATGTTGCACTTAAGCTCCACCATACAGCCCAGCAGGCCCGGTGTGATGCTCCACCATACAGCCCAGCAGGCCCGGTGTGATGCTCCACCATACAGCCCAGCAGGCCCGGTGTGATGCTCCACCATACAGCCCAACAGGCCCGGTGTGATGCTACACCATACAGCACACAGCAGGCCCGGTGTGATGCTCCACCATACAGCCCAACAGGCCCGGTGTGATGCTACACCATACAGCACACAGCAGGCCCGGTGTGATGCTCCACCATACAGCCCAACAGGCCCAGTGTGATGCTCCACCATACAGCACACAGCAGGCCCGGTGTGATGCTCCACCATACAGCCCAACAGGCCCGGTGTGATGCGTGCATGACTATGGCATAGCTTTCTCACCACCCTTAAGCGTGTGTTTGGGACGCAGCGGGCAGAGCAGCAGCTCGACCACGGCGCTGCAAGATGACGTCGTTCGCGACACGTGTTCATTGCATCAGTTGATATCGCTGCGACGATATTGTGCGTCCGTGTTCGGGACGATCTACTTGCAATCAGGGCAGGAGGACGTGGAAAAAAATAATCATATGTCACGATATTTTTGACCAAATACGATCCGAGATACAATCGATATTACTGAACGGTTACATTCTACCGCTGCTCCGTGGTATATTGTTGACGTGAAGAACAGAAGTCTGAGCTTAGATAATAAGGGACAAAGGACGTGATGAAGGCTTCTGTCACAGGTGTCATCATCGTGTGGTCATGCAGATTTTGAGGAAGGGTTTTTCCTCCCGGCGTGTTCAAAAGCTCCTTTGACGTCAGAGATTTTCATCTTCTAAATGTAGCAAATCATCACATTAAGGAGAAAGCCTCAAAGATATCCTTTTCTTTTCACAGTGCAGAGGTATCGATTCTGAGTATTCATTATTATATTATTATTCATATTCAGAGGACTGCTTTCAACATTGCTGTTTTGTGCCTTTTTTGTAGCTTTTTCTATGTTTTTGTCGCTTTTTCAACATTTGTCGTGTTTTTTGTAGCTTTTTCTATGTTTTTGTCACTTTTTCAACATTTATGTCGTGTTTTTTGTTGCTTTTTCTATGTTTTTTTTTCGCTTTTTCAACATTTATGTCGTGTTTTTTTGTGCCTTTTTTGTAGCTTTTTCTATGTTTTTGTCGCTTTTTCAATATTTGTCGTGTTTTTTGTAGCTTTTTCTATGTTTTTGTCGCTTTTTCAACATTTGTCGTGTTTTTTGTAGCTTTTTCTATGTTTTTGTCGCTTTTTCAACATTTATGTCGTGTTTTTTGTGCCTTTTTTGTCGCTTTTTTATGTTTTTGTCGCTTTTTCAACATTTATGTCGTGTTTTTTGTAGCTTTTTCTATGTTTTTGTCGCTTTTTCAACATTTATGGTGTTTTTTGTAGCTTTTTCTATGTTTTTGTCGCTTTTTCAACATTTATGTTGTGTTTTTTGTGCCTTTTTTGTAGCTTTTTCTATGTTTTTGTCGCTTTTTCAACATTTGTCGTGTTTTTTGTAGCTTTTTCTTTGTTTTTGTCGCTTTTTCAACATTTATGTTGTGTTTTTTGTGCCTTTTTTGTAGCTTTTTCTATGTTTTTGTCACTTTTTCAATATTTATGTCGTGTTTTTTGTAGCTTTTTCTATGTTTTTGTCGCTTTTTCAACATTTATATCGTGTTTTTTGTAGCTTTTTCTATGTTTTTGTCGCTTTTTCAACATTTATGTCGTGTTTTTTGTGCCTTTTTTGTAGCTTTTTCTATGTTTTTGTCGCTTTTTCAACATTTATGTCGTGTTTTTTGTGCCTTTTTTGTAGCTTTTTCTATGTTTTTGTCACTTTTTCAACTTTTATGTCTAGTTTTTGTGCCTTTTATTAGTTTTTTCTATGTTTTTGCCACTTTTTTTAATTTTAATTTTTGATGCTTTTTTCCGTTGTTTTGGGGCATTTTTTTTAAACATTCACCGCTTTCCTGATGTTTTTGTCCTTAAATTCTTATTATCTTTGACTTTTCTTTACGCGTTTGGACTGCCAGCGCCCCTAATATATGCCTAGATACTGCCTAAGCCACGGGCTAGCCCTACAACAGTTTTCAGGGCAGGAATCCTCTGACTCAGGGCGTCTGTGTATCCGTTCAAACGTAAAACTTCAGTTCTTTCACAATCACAATTACAAGTCAAAGGTTAAAGTCAACAGCCAGCAGACATCCGATCAGAGAGGATATAAACGTTTCTGCGACCCCGATATGATGACATGTAATACGTAAATATGAAAATAAGAGCCGAGGGGAGAGTTCTTCCTCCTCTCACCGAGACTCTTTAAATACACTTATGGGTAATAACTCTCAACCCGTCACCATTCAGCTGCGTTCAGCACGCCGAGCCTCTCAGCCTCAGTTCGACTGATATTAGTCAAATTGCGTCATGCGCTTTTCAAGATGACTCTCTTTAACTGCAAGAGGGTGTTGGGGGGGGGGGGGGAGCAGCGCAGAGCTTCAAAAGAAGATCGCTCTCCGCCAAGGTCATCTCATATTTTAACTCCAATTTCAATACTTTATGAGCGTGACTGTAATTAAAAAGGATGGGGTCAGCTGTCTGATTTATTATGACGGAGCAGCCAGCGAGGTGAGCCCAGTTAATAACTTTGAAACAAAGAAAGACTTTATGGGGGAAATGAAGCAACTTTATGCTTGTTTTAAGCTGCATGGAGTCCCAGACGGGTGGGGTTTATGGTTTTTATACAGGCAGTGGTGGAAAGGAACTAAGTACTTTTACTCAGTTACTGTACTTCAGCAGACCTTTTCAGTTTGAAGTTATGTAGTCTGGCATTGCCAGCTCTGTCTCCACAGTGTAGAGTAAGGTCTAGCTACACCACTGATGTATTCTGGGATAGGAGAAAAAAACACTCTGGGTTGGTTGCATTTCTTTAAGCCAATCACAGTCGTCTTGGGCGGCGCTAAGCTCCGGACGCAGCCATAGGCATAACTCAGTGGCCGGGGTAATGGAGTCAACGAGTTTAAATGCTGTGGCAAGCAAATATGTGTTGTTAAGATGAACATACTTCCTAACAAAACATCCCGAAACATGTGTGAAGTGTGTAACGTCATGGATGTAGACTAGTATTTAGACAATAAACCCTCCATGATTAAAAAGTCAATACTTATCAATACCCACCTACCTGTTCTACAGGCTTAAACATGTAGAAACCCATATTTCAGTCTGCGCTGTCTACTCTTGTCCACCGCGCTGTGCAAACACAGCTCTACTCTTATAGCGACTTTTTTACAAACAAGCTACAATGAAAGATGTCAGTTTGTAGTCCAACTGTTTATCTTTGCAACAAATCTTGAAAATGTAGCTGCTGTTTAAACGAACCATCCTCTCCGCTGGAGCGGTAAACCTGTGGATGTATTATAAGACCAAAACAGATACATGTGGCTACTTAGTATGCACGTGAATGACGCTTCCACTGGTCCCCCTAAGGGGACACGTACCCCCTGCAGTCCTCCAAAGTACCCCTAAGGGGACACGTACCCCCTGCAGTCCTCCAGAGTACCCCTAGGGGGACACGTACCCCCTGCAGTCCTCCAGAGTACCCCTAAGGGGACACGTACCCCCTGCAGTCCTCCAGAGTACCCCTAGGGGGACACGTACCCCTGCAGTCCTCCAGAGTACCCCTAGGGGGACACGTACCCCCTGCAGTCCTCCAAAGTACTCCTAGGGGGACACGTACCCCCTGCAGTCCTCCAAAGTACTCCTAGGAGGACACGTACCCCCTGCAGTCCTCCAGAGTACCCCTAGGGGGACACGTACCCCGTGCAGTCCTCCAGAGTACCCCTAAGGGGACACGTACCCCCTGCAGTCCTCCAGAGTACCCCTAGGGGGACACGTACCCCCTGCAGTCCTCCAGAGTACCCCTAGGGGGACACGTACTCCCTGCAGTACCCTCCAGAGAGTACCCCCTAAGGGGGACACGTACCCCTGCAGTCCTCCAGAGTACCCCCTAGGGGGACACGTACTCCCTGCAGTCCTCCAAAGTACTCCTAGGGGCGACTACGTACCCCCTGCAGTCCTCCAAAGTACTCCTAGGGGGACACGTACCCCCTGCAGTCCTCCAGAGTACCCCTAGGGGGACACGTACCCCGTGCAGTCCTCCAGAGTACCCCTAGGTATGACAACCAACCATGCCTGAGTGTATGTCCTCCAGATAAAGTCTCCAGGTAGAGAAACACTCTAAAACATTATTAGCATATGGAAGGATGCAGTGGTGCCCGGAGTGTGAAACCTCACACAGAAACAAAGTGTGCAGCGATCGATCGGAGACTCCTCCCGGTGCACGGAGGAAGAGGCAGGTGATGAACGGAGAGAATACCGGTGAGAGGGGGACGAAAAGAGAGAAACAAACACGCCTCAAGGTGGAGGAGAAGGAAGGGGAAAAAACGATGTAAACAAGTGGCAAAGCTCAGCCGGACACGTTAGCAGGCGTGGCGTTGGCCAGGTATCGACTGGGATGGAAACTAATGACGGAGGCGCCTGTGGAAATGCATTACTCATTGTCTGGAGGGGAGGATGCTGGGAATTTAATGCTCAAGAAAGAAGTATAAACTAACTAACAAAAGGCCTAACAGAAGTTTGTGTTTATAGCAACATAATTCCAGTTGTTTTCTCTGCAGTAAGTTACTTTACTTCTGTCATCTTGAGGAAATTGAAACCCAAATCTTACGCATAAACAGGAGTAAAACAACATGTACCTCTTTCTATGTTTGGTCTCATGCCAGTTCGTGAAATGGTCACGTTATTTTGATTCATTAATTCGTGTACAGGTCACGATTTTCTCGTTTATTTCGTGTACAGGTCACGATTTTCGAACGTGACCATTTCACGAACTGCCATGACACTGAGCTGCTCTGGGGAACGCCACAACGGGGACATGACACGCCACACGACGGCCACAACAACAGGACAGCGATCCTCTGTCTCCTGGGTGAAAGTCCTGTGTTGTTTGACCCATCCACCCCCTCCCCGCACCAACCTCCCTATGCGGATTTTCGCCTCATCAATACTACTCGCTACCGTACTTGTGCTGTGATCACGAAATATGCTTCCCATTGAAATACATACACGAAAATAACGACATTAACGTGTTCAGTACACGTGACCATTTCACGAACTGCCGTGAGATTGGGCTGATTCAAGCGGGATTAGAATAATGAAATGTTTACTGTTGGCTGTACCATTGGACTTTAATACTAGGGATGTGGTGATGTGGATGCCATGTTGTTGTAATGAAATGCCAACAAATATTTGGGTCATTTGTAGAGAGTAAGGACTGAAATTGGGATGGAGGATGGGTCAAACAACACAGGACTTTCTCCCAGGAGACCGGGGGTCCATGTCCCGTTCTTGTCGTGTGTGTGTCACTGAAACGTACATCTTCCAAACCAACCCAGAATCTTTTCTAAGTGCTGGGGGCGCGATCACAGAAGGCTTGTATCATGTGGACGCGCCGACAGTTTTGTTGTCATTACTTATACTTCCTCATGGGGGCGACAGAAACTACGCACTATGGCTTCAAAGGTTCAGACACACCGAGGTGATAATCGGCCGTCTGACAGTCTGGGAGGTCGCTGACTCGAGTCTGTTTGGTGTGTTCAGTGCCGTCGTACGTCCGAGGGGCCGTCGTCCTTCAGTTTGGCCGATTTGACATGTATAATCGGCGAGGAGGGCTCAAATGACCCATCTGATTGGTGGACGGCTAACCAGGAAACAGGGAGCGGGATGAGCGTGACTGGAGTCTCTCAAAATCTGACGAAAATCTTTTAAACTGACCTTTGTCGACTCCGAAGCTGTTCAGTTAAGGTACATTAAGCTAAAAAAAGACTGCATGGTTCCCCTTTAACGAACCAAAAACACCTGCAGCTCCTTGCCTTCAAACAAACCTGCCGACGCTCATTTTCATTCACGTTCACGCCGTCCAACAGCAAAAGGTGGCAGTTAATTGAGTATTTATTTCAATTTTCTCTCATCAGAGAGCCAGATTAGTCAGAAGAACACCTACGTTTCAAAGTCCTTCTGGAAGTCTATGAGTAATCCTGCCCTCCAGGAAAACACCATAAGTTCTCCGTTATTAGCTCCTCATGCTCTAATTGTCTGGTGTCGCCTTGTTTCAACATCATAAGTCTTTGATTATTGTTGCTAATTACGCTATTAGCACAATGGAGAGGAATAATTCGTCATAATTGCTCACATTTATCATAATTACCCAAGTTTACAGTCACCTACGTTTAATGTCATTTACAGCGGCCAGCGGCCCAAGGACAAATTCTGTGTGTGTGTGTGTGTGTGTGTGTGTGTGTGTGTGAAGCATGTTTGTATTTGCATTTGAAATGTCACTTGGACTCCAGGACAGAAGGCAAAGGTCAAATCTGACAGGATGCATATACACACACACACACACACACACACACACACACACACACACACACACACACACACACACACACACACACACACACACACACACAAACAGACACACACACACACACACACACACACACACACACACACACACACACACACACACACACACACACACACACACACAGACACACACACACACACACACACACACACACACACACACACACACACACACACACACAAACAGACACACACACACACACACACAAACAGACACACACACACACACACACACACACACACACACACAGACAGACACACACACACAGAAATCTCTCGGAGAACCCCCTTCTTTCACTTAAGTAAAGAGAGCACACAGGAAACAGTCAACGGCGTTTTTGTTAACGTTAGAGTTAACGTGCAGCTGCAGGACTGTCTTTTTGCCCGACCTAGGGGGTTACACGTACCCCCTGCAGCCCTCCAGAGTACCCCTAGGGGGACACGTACCCCCTGCAGCCCTCCAGAGTACCCCTAGCGGGACACATACCCCCTGCAGCCCTCCAGAGTACCCCTAGCGGGACACGTACCCCCTGCAGTCCTCCAAAGTACCCCTAGTGGGACACGTACCCCCTGCAGTCCTCCAAAGCACCACTAGTATGACACATACCCCCTGCAGTCCTCCAGAGTACCCCTAGTGGGACACGTACCCCCTGCAGTCCTCCAGAGTACCCCTAGGGGGACACGTACCCCCTGCAGCCCTCCAGAGTACCGCTAGTGGGACACGTACCCCCTGCAGTCCTCCAGAGTACCTCTAGTGGGACACGTACCCCCTGCAGCCCTCCAGAGTACCTCTAGTGGGACACGTACCCCCTGCAGCCCTCCAGAGTACCCCTAGGGGGACACGTACCCCCATTTGAGAAACACTGCTCTGAACTCCACACTCAAGGGGAGAATGAGTCACAAAGGATTCAGTCAAAGTGCTCCAAATTAATTAAATCAGCGTCATGAGTGTGTTTTAGAAGAAAAGCAGTAAAAGCACTAGAGACAAACAAAGGAACTTTTTCAGAAGCGAGGATTATTACTAAAACAAAATGATCTGTTTGGTTAAGTTTTATTAAACCGCTGCCCCGCTCGCTGCCACTCTGAATGGGATCTTTAGAGTACACAATAGCCAATCACGGCCTATTATTATTAGAGTTTTCTAATTAGGCGCAGTAACGAGGACGGGGCCTGTTTACAATGGGAGCTGCAGCCGTTGAGATAATGACAGCAGAGGACAGGACGGCTCTGGGTGGCAAATACAGCGCTCCACTCCGCTATCAGTCCGTCACAGCGGCGATAACACGGGAACTTCTCAAGGTCCAAGACTCAACTTTTAATTTGTGGACAGCCAGGGTGTGTGTGTGTTTAGAGAAGATGGAGAGAGAGAGAGAGAGAGAGGCAGTTATTGGCTGGTAAAAGACAAAAGAATGATAGAACAGAAAGGAGCTAAACAAAAGCAAACAAAATGAAATTAAAGAGTGATTTTCAGTGTTGGAATTTAATTAGGCATTTGTATTAACTGTGAGAAAGAAAGAAAGAAAGAAAGAAAGAAAGTACCAGGGTATCAAATATGAATATGAAAAGGAAGACAAAAATAACGAAAAAAGAGAAAAGAAGGAAACAGAGAAAGAGGTTTTAAGTCAAGATGATGAAGACAGGAAGGAAGAAACGAAGGAAGGAAGGAAGGAAGGAAGGAAGGAAGGAAGGAAGGAAGGAAGGAGGGAAGGAGGGAAGGAAAGAAGGAAGGAAGGAAGGAAGGAAGTAACGAAGGAAGAAACGAAGGAAGGAAGGAAGTAACGAAGGAAGAAACGAAGGAAGGAAGGAAGGAAAGGAAGGAAGGAAGAAACGAAGGAAGGAAGGAAGTAACGAAGGAAGAAACGAAGGAAGGAAGGAAGGATGAAACAAAGGAAGGAAGGAAGGAAGGAAGGAAGGAAGGAAGTATGAAACGAAGGAAGGAAGGAAGAAAGGAAGGAAAGAAGGAACGAAGGAAGTAATGAATGAGGGAAGGAAGGATGGAAGGAAGCAAGGAAGGAACGAATGACGGAAGTAACGGAGGAAGAAAGGAAGTAACGAAGGAAGGATGGAAGGAAGTAACAAAGGAAGGTAGCAAGGAAGGAAGGAAGGAAGGAAGGATGGAACGAATGACGGAAGTAAGGAAGGAAGGAAGGATGGATGGATGGATGGAAGGATGGAACGAATGAAGGAAGGAAGAAACGAAGATAGACATCAAGACAGGAAGGTAGAAGGAACCAAGAACTGAGGTTTCAAATGAAGATGAAAGAAGGAAACAAAGGTAGAAGAAAAGAATGAAAGAAAGAAAGAAAAGGGAAAGACATAAGGGAGAAAAGAGAGACGAAAACGATGGAGGGACAGAAAGTAACATTTACATCGCTACATTTTGGTTTAAAAAGGAATATCTTCTGCTACGTCTCCCCTCTCATTCCCCCTGCTCTGGCGTTTCCCCCTCTCATTCCCGCTGCTCTGGCGTCTCCCCCTCTCATTCCCCCTCTCATTCCCCCTGCTCTGGTG
>NC_135874.1:27600607-27603107 GCF_031162955.1 Sander vitreus | reverse complement strand
AATCCAGATGGCCAGAGCTGGAGGAAGGAGTCCACAGATGGGTGCTTGAACAACGTGCTGCTGGGAGAGGCTCGTCAACAGAGCTGTTACGTTACGTTAACGTAGAGGACACCTACCGTATTCAGCCCCTTGTTCTGGGGGCTGTTGGGTAGTTTAATAACTGTTAATGTGTTACGTTAACGTAGAGGACACCTACCGTATTCAGCCCCTTGTTCTGGGGGCTGTTGGGTAGTTTAATAACTGTTAATGTGTTACGTTAACGTAGAGGACACCTACCGTATTCAGCCCCTTGTTCTGGGGGCTGTTGGGTAGTTTAATAACTTGCCTTTCCAGATTAAATGTCTGTTCTTGGTCTTGGATTTTGTGAAATAAATTTCTAAATAAATGTGACTTATAGTCCGGAAAACACGCATTTATGTCAAAACCTGGAGACTTTCAAACATCAACATGTCATTTATTAAATGTATTTGTGTCAAAATAACCCATAAACATAGTTTTCGTATTCTATGTTGCCTGGAAATGCTTCCAACACGCTGGCGTGTCGTGTAAAAAATAGGCGTCGGTCCTATTTCTAGCATGCACGCGTTTTCGGCGCAGCTCGAGCCGCGCCTGAGACGTGCGTGTCACGCAGGCAGTGTTCAGGAGGCCTAAACTGAACCATAATGTCGGCCGAAAGGACCGGGAGCTTGCGGTGCCATGTACCCGTCTCAAAGCCCCCTATTCTCGGGTAACCCAACTACCAACTGCCCCTGATACGACGAAGGTCTGTAGCTGGCACACGTCTTCTTTCTCACCTTTACAACCTGAGATTCCTCTGAAACTGTGGGTCCCTTCTCTTTCTTCTTCCACTCTCTATCTCCTATCTTTCAACTTCCTCCCTCTTCCTCTGCCTCCTTTCCTTCCTCTGTATCGCTTTCCCTTTCTGTCTCCATCCATTTCTCTCCATCTTTCTCTTTCCCCCCGCCTTCCTTTTACAGGTAGATCCGTTCCCAAAAGAGGAAGAGGAGAGGCTAAAGACAGCTTAGAAAAGCCTTAAGAGTCCCGTCACAGGGAGATAACTGAGGAGGAGAAGGGGGGGATGAAGGGGAGGATGGGAAAGGGGGGGAGGTGTCTCTGTGGAGGAAAAGACAGAAGCGAAGAAGAGAAAAAGAAAGAAAGAAAGACAAAGCCAGGATCAAGGTCTCCAGACTATTAGAGAGCTGTTTGATTTGAGCTCACCGTCCTGATGAGACTGTCAAAATAAAAGTCTCTTTTTTTTTTTATCACTGCAAAGAGGAAGTGAGGAGGAGGAGGATGGGAGGGAAAGGGAAGAAAGGAGATGAAGAGAGAGAGGAAGGAAAGTTAGGAAAAAGAGCGGAGGGAGGAGAGGGAGGGAGGGATGAAGTGAGGAAGAGGAAAAGGTGGAGGAAGAGGACTGGTTTTACCTTTCTTTACCTTTTGGTTCCCAGGCTTTTTGGATTGTGGGAAACAGCTTTGAGAAAATCTACCGACACACACACACACACACACACACACACAGACACACACACACACACACACACAGACACACACACACACACACACACACACACAGCACACACACACACACACACACACACAGACACACACACACACACACACACACACACACACAGACAGACACACACACACACACACACACACACACACACGACACACACACACACACACACACACACACACACACACAGACACACACACACACACACACACACACACACACACACACACACACACACACACACACACACACACACACAGACAGACACACACACACACACACACACACACACACACACACACACACACACACACACACACACACACACACACACACACAGACACACACACACACACACACACACACACACACACACACAGACACACACACACACACACACACACACACACACACACACACACACACAGCACAGCACACATACGCCCACACACACACACACACACACACACATGCACACAGACACACACACACACACACACACACACACACACACACACAGAATAGCTCTGACAGTTCATAGCTGTCTTTCTCGACACAGACACCAGTGTTGGGGAGTAACGGAGTACATGTACCGGCGTTACGTATTCAGAATACAAATGATGAGTACCTGTACTCCGTTACAGTTACAGTTTACATAGTTGGTATTTAGAATACAGTTACGTTGTTGAAATCAGTGGATTACATGACGATACTTCTCTGTTTCACGGGTTTATTCACTCTCGCAACGCCATACATTTCCCAGAAGCCCCAATATAAAAACGAAAAAATGAGCTATTTACGTGATCACTGATAGAGGTAGAGATGGAGCAACAGAGCCAGGGCAGGAATGGTACCTATCTGGGAAATACAAACAGTATTTCACATTAAAGAAAGAACAGGGAGAAGGAAATATAACGGGGCTCTGCAGTGCAGCCTCTGCTCGCCAGCACCCAGCCTCCTTTCAGCGTCCAGATTCCTCCA
>NC_135874.1:27588107-27595607 GCF_031162955.1 Sander vitreus | reverse complement strand
TCATTTGTTTTACACCAATTCAAATCAATCGGCTCACTCTATATACAGGCCTCGTTGTGGCGTTAGTGTGTTTAAACGCCGTTAAAAAGTGTTCCAACTTCCACGTTGGCATCTTTAATCATTTATTCACTCGTCCGGAAAACATCCTGGGAGGAAAATCTACAAAATATCCTAATTTCTTTCAACTGACTCTCCTAAATGTCTGCTTTTAACCGTTTGTCAACGTCCTGTCGACCGTGCAAGTTAGTGTCTCTGCGTCGAAATTTCAACATTTTGGTGTTGTTTTTTGACACTTTTCTCGACGTTTTGGTCGTTTTTATTCACATATTTTGTGTCACTTTTTGGCGTTTTTTTTTAATTATGCGTTTGTCAATTTTTGTAACAGTTTTTGTCACCTTTGGCGATGTTTTTGACATTTTTTTTGGTCATAGTTGAGATATAGAAAGCTTTTGTAAACATGCCTTTGACATTTGGATTCTTCTGATTTTACTGTTTGGCTGTGGTCTCACGTTTATGTCTCTCAATGTGTTTTATTTATGTATTTTACGCCTGTGTGAGTTATGTACGTTATGTCTTCTATTTACGCTTTTGAAAACACTTGAGTTAAAGCCATGTTTGTAATCTGTGTGTGTGTGTGTGTGTGTGTGTCCTCAGTGGAGTCCAGCAGTCCCAGTCTTCTGCCCAACGACAACATTTTGGAACGATCCTTCTTCATCCGGATGAAGTCGACGCTCACAAAGAGAGGAGTGCACATCAAGTCCTCAGGATACAAGGTGAGATATCTAGAGTTCAGTTCATCCAGGTGGTTACTGGACTTTACAGTTCATGTTTTTACTTAAAAAGTCATAAATAACGATGAACCGGCACAGGATGAAAAATGTAAATATGTAGCTGCATTGTGACCATGCACACTAACAGACACACATTTCTCACGCACACACGAAAACACACACATACACATACACACACACACACACACACATACACAGACAGACAGACACACACACACACACACACACACTAGATCAGTGTTAGCATGCTAAACCTGCCACTCCTTCACACTCTAGACAGGATTATGTGATCTGACCGTGTGTGTGTGTGTGTGTGTGTGTGTGTGTGTGTGTGTGTGTGTGTGTGTGTGTGTGTGTGTGTGTGTGTGTGTGTGTGTGTGTGTGTGTGTGTGTGTGTGTGTGTGTGTGTGTATGTGTGTGTGTGTGTGTGTTGTATACCATGTTCCACCTGGCAGACTCAGATCACATGCAAATCACAGTGGAGGCAGAGACGCACATAAATATTCATCCACACGCATGCATATATTACTACACACATTTGTAATCACTGCAACACTAGCACACACACGCGCACACACACACACACACACACACACACACACACACATATATATAATACAGCGTTACAGTTAGTAGTTTTAAAGCCGTTGTGTTGCAGCAGAGACCTGGAGGTGGATGAAGATTCCTCGCTGTAGAGAAATCTGCTTGTTTACAGTTTTAGTCACTCAAGAAGGTTGTGGAAGCTCAGTGACACAGTGCAGTCTTGTCTCCCAGGAACTAGGTTTATACACTTTTAATTTGTACCAGATAAATATGTGTGTGTGTGTGTATGTATATATGCATATATATATATATATATATATATATATATATAAAAAACAACAGTAGAGAGTAGTACGAAGAGAGACGACAGCAGAGAGTAGTACGTAGAGGGACGACGGTAGAGAGTATTACGAAGAGAGACGACGGTAGAGAGTAGTACGAAGAGAGACAACAGTAGAGAGTAGTACGTAGAGAGACGACGGTAGAGAGTAGTACGTAGAGGGACGACGGTAGAGAGTAGTACGTAGAGGGACGACGGTAGAGAGTAGTACGAAGAGAGACGACAGCAGAGAGTAGTACGAAGAGAGACGACGGTAGTACGAAGAGAGACGACGGTAGAGAGTAGTACGAAGAGAGACAACAGTAGAGAGTAGTATGTAGAGAGACGACGGTAGAGAGTAGTACGAAGAGAGACAACAGTAGAGAGTAGTATGAAGAGAGACGACGGTAGAGAGTAGTATGAAAGACCGAAAATTTCAGCCAGGAGACCGGGGTTCATGTCCCGTTATTGTCCCGCGTATCACTGAAACGTACATTTTACAACCCCACCCACATTTTACTTTCCTAAACCTAACCGTCCTGTTCTTCTGCTGCATGTCAGTTAAACGTACGTCCCGACCCAAAGAGTCAAGAAGTGATGCCAAGAGTCCCGAACACGCGCCTCTAAATATGACGCTAAAGGAGACTTTTTGCGTCAATAATAAACGTGACATGTCTAGTTACAAATTCTCTCTCTCTGACTTTCTTTGTTTCCTCATATCTCTCTTCCTGTTGATATTAATCTTTCTCCTCTCACCCCACCCCCCCCTTCTCGGTCAGGTGATCCACGTCACGGGGCGTCTGCGCTTGAGGATGGCTCTGACGCACAGCCGTTCGGTGCCCCATCAGATCATGGGGATGGTGGTTGTGGCTCACGCTCTCCCGCCGCCGACCATCAACGAGGTTCGCATCGACTGCCAGATGTTTGTCACCCGAGTCAACATGGACCTCAAGTTCATCTACTGCGAGAACAGGTAGGAAGGGGAAGCTACGGAAGGCCAAAGTGTACAAGAATGTCATAAGTTGAAACTAAAAGGGCCCTATTTTACCGATGTAAGAGCACGGCGTGAAGCGCCTGGAGCAGGTGTGTTTAGGGCGTGTCCAAATCCTCTTTTGCTAGTTTAACGGCGGTAAAAAGGGTCCGTGCGCCGGGCGCATGGTTCAAAAGGGTTGTTCTTAGTGTCTTTCATTAATCAGAGGTGTGTTTTGGGCGTAACATGCAATCAACCAATCAGAGATCATCTCCCATTCCCTTTCAAAGCCAGGCGCGTTTGGACCTTGGAGCATTGCTGTTATGATGGAGGATTTGCACCGTAATATTTGTATTTGTAATCTTCTGCATGTGTGTGTGCTGCTGTGCGTCCCTGTGTGTGTAACAAGCATAGTGTGCACGCTGTGCACGAGCCTAGGAGCATTTTACTAATGCTCTGTTAAAATAACAATGAAATGCAGCGTGTCTCTGCGCACACACACATAGAGACACACACAGACAGACAGACAGAGACACACACACACACACACACACACACACACACAGAGACACACACACACTACACACACACAGACAGACACACACACACACACACACACACACACACACACACACACACACACACAGACACAAACACACAAAGACACACAAACACACACACACACACACACACACACACACACACACACACACACACACAGAGACACGCAGAGACAGACAGACACACACACACAGAGACACACACACAGAGAGACACACACACAGCTCTTGATACCGTGTTGCTGTCATGTTTTCTGGATCATTTTGAGAAACAGGTTCTAAATATCCCATTTTTGAAACACTATTGTGTCAAACATAAAACTCCATTTTACCGTTTCTGCATTCATGTTTCATAACCGCTATTAAAGCGAGACAGAAAAAAGGTTGTCTGTCCGTTGTCGGGGCTTCTTATTCATGAGGAACGTCTGACCCAATCCTGCCTGGTTTAACAGTGAAATACGCCGCTGATGGATCTCGCTCCTTCGCTCTGTCCAGATAATGCAGATAGGCATCAGGATCTGGCTCAGAAGTTAACGGGCCGACCGGCAGAGACAGATTCATATGAGACGGAGAGAAAAAAAACCTTCATCTTCCTGTTTTATCACGAAAAAGAGGGAGAAATGATAGTAGACAGATTGCTTTTTTTGTGTGTGTGAAAAAAAATGGAGACACAATGCTAGGCAGATGATGATATTCAATGCGGAGTGACGGAAAGTGTCTCCCCAGCGACGAACAGACAAGCCTCGATCCCATTACAGACCCATTTTGAGGATGAGTTTCTAAGAGAATGAGAAAATGGGAGGATGTTTTTTTTTTTTTTTTTTTAAGCAACAGAGTGTGCTGTTATCGGCCTGCCAGACATTAGTCTGCCCCCAACCCTTCCACCCCATCAGAATGATACCGGGTACCAGAACCCAAAGGGTTATTTTGTGCGTCAAAGACTAATTTCCTGCACCATTTATGGTGGGAATACCTTTATTTATGTTATGAGAAGGAAAACACAGATGACATTCAAAATATATCAACAATATAATGGAATATAAAGCAGTAAGAGGCTTTCACATCAGGGACCTGAGCCTGGATCCCTACAGCTGACCCCAAAGCAACGAGGACAAAATAAAATAGGCTCCTTATATTAGTCTTAAATGTGCCGTGAAGGGAGAATACTGGAGTTAGTGTAGATGGAGTATTGGAGCCGGCTCGCTACGCACACTACGCACACTACACACTACACACTACACACTACATACTACACACTACACACTACACACTACACACTACACACTACACACTACGACCACTACAACCACACTACACACTACACACTACACACTACACACTACAACCACTACGACCACTACGACCACACTACACACTACGCACTACACACTACGCACTACGCACTACGCACTACACACTACACACTACACACTACACACTACACACTACACACTACACACTACACACTACATACTACACACTACACACTACGACCACTACAACCACACTACACACTACACACTACACACTACACACTACACACTACACACTACACACTACGCACTACGCACTACACACTACACACTACGCACACTACACACTACATACTACACACTACACACTACGCACTACACACTACACACTACGCACTACACACTACACACTACACACTACACACTACGTTCTTCACACTACACACTACGTTCTTCACACTACACACTACGCACTACGCACTACACACTACACACTACACACTACACACTACACACTACACACTACACACTACACACTACACACTACACACTACACACTACACACTACACACTACACACTACACACTACACACTACACACTACACACTACACACTACACACTACACACTACACACTACACACTACACACTACACACTACACACTACACACTACACACTACACACTACACACTACGCGCTACACACTACACACTACACACTACACACTACACACTACGCACTACACACTACACACTACACACTACGCACTACGCACTACACACTACACACTACACACTACACACTACACACTACACACTACACACTACACACTACGCACACACTACACACTACACACTACGCACTACGCACTACACACTACGCACTACACACTACACACTACACACTACACACTACGCACTACACACTACGCACTACACACTACACACTACACACTACGCACTACACACTACACACTACACACTACGCACTACACACTACACACTACACACTACGCACTACACACTACACACTACGCACTACACACTACACACTACGTTCTTCACACTACACACTACGTTCTTCACACTACACACTACACACTACGTTCTTCACTCTATACACTACACACTACGTTCTTCACACTATACACTACGCACTACACACTACGCACTACACACTACACACTACGCACTACACACTACGCACTACACACTACACACTACACACTACACACTACACACTACACACTACACACTACGCACTACACACTACACACTACACACACTACACACTACACACTACGCGCTACACACTACACACTACACACTACACACTACACACTACACACTACACTCTTCACACTACACACTACACACTACACTACGCACTACACACTACACACTACACACTACACACTACACACTACGCACTACGCACTACACACTACACACTGCGCACTACACACTACGCACTACACACTACACACTACGCACTACACACTACGACCACTACAACCACACTACACACTACACACTACACACTACGCACTACACACTACGCACTACACACTACGACCACTACAACCACACTACATACTACGCACTACACACTACGACCACTACAACCACACTACACACTACGCACTACACACTACGCACTACACACTACGACCACTACAACCACACTACACACTACACACTACACACTACGCACTACACACTACGCACTACACACTACGACCACTACAACCACACTACACACTACACACTACACACTACGCACTACACACTACACACTACACACTACGACCACTACAACCACACTACACACTACACACTACACACTACACACTCGCACTACACTACACTACACACTCACACTACAGCCACACTACACACTCACTACACCCACACTACACACTACACACTACACACTACACACTACACACTACAACCACTACGACCACTACAACCACACTACACACTACACACTACACACTACACACTACACACTACACTTTGACACTTTTTTGGACATTTCTTTTGTCTTTTGTAGGTTGCTTTTTTCTCAGTCGTTGTCGCTTTGTTTGTGCAGCAGCTAACGTAGCTTTTAATGTGCTGTTGTGTCCCAGGATCAGCGACTACATGGACCTGACGCCGGCGGACATCGTGGGGAAACGCTGCTACCAGGTCATTCACGCCGAAGACGTGGAGGCGATCAGAGAGTGTCACCTGGACTGTGAGTATACCTCCATACCCGTGTTTTCCCTCGCACACTACACACTATTGTGGAAAAATGTGTAAAATGTGGAAGACTTAAAGGGTAACTACCGTTTTTTTCGACCTTCACCCTATTTTCCTGTTTTTGTGTGTAAGTGACTGATGGGAACAACAGTCTTTGAAATTGGTCCAGTATTAAGCGTGAACGCTGTAACCCTATGGGGTAAATGTTCAGCGTCAGTTAGCGTCCACAAAAACTTCTGTTTTTGCCGCTGACAGACTCAGATTATTATTCTAAGTCTCTGACAACATGGAAAGGATCCCTACAGAGATAGAGAGAAACATATTTTCACATGTAAACTGGTAAACTGTGTGTTTATTTCAACCAAAACTAGAGTTGTGATGGTTGGAAAAGTGGAAAGACGACCCAGAACGGCTTTTCATAGCTTTACGACAGTGTGTTTTACGATGCTAAAATGACTGTTTATTTACATGGAGTCTGGTGGGTTTAGCGGGTTTAATTTCGCAGATGTTTTTATGTTTAAAAAAAGGATCTTACTCTTTAACAGAAAGGTCGACCTCCTTAGAAATCCTTTCCATAATGTTATCAGACACTTGGAATATTAATCTGAGTCTGTCAGCGGCAAAACGAGCACTTTAGTGAAGGTAAATACAAGCTGCACAATTGTCTTATTAACTTACATCGTAGCTTGTTTCTCCGTTACCGACGGAAAATAGAGTCCAGGTTGAAAAAAACTAACTAATTACCCTTTAAGTGCACGTATTCGGCGGGGGGGGATTAGGGTTCCTCCCTCAAGAATATGTTATAATAAGATTATTCTCAC
>NC_135874.1:27575607-27585607 GCF_031162955.1 Sander vitreus | reverse complement strand
ATGCACGTATTGAAAACAGTCTTCTTCTTCTTCGCCCAGAAAAAGAAAAAGGAGATTGAAAAGAGCAAGAGAGCGTCTTCTTGAAGCGTGAAGGCCACCGTAGCTGTAATAGAGTTGATTGCGATATACGATCTCAACGCTAGACGGGAGAGATTCCTACACGTTGGATTTCCGACGTTTTTGTCACTTGTTTTCGATGTTTTTTTCGTGCTTTTTTTATGTTTTTGAAGCTTTTTCGACATTTTCGTGACTTTCTTTTCAACATTCTGTTATAATTTCTTTGTTCAAATGCTATAACATTGACTAAAACACCCAAAATAAATCAAAGTAGTGAACTGATCATTCATTTTACTTGTGAAGAGCGCTGTATGGAACCATCCACGTTACTTATTTTGACAATTTCATTGAAAAAAACCCAATTTTCTGATGTAGAAACTTTAAAAAAATGAGTCAAATATGACCCGAGGACAACAGGAAAGTGAAATAATTGGACGTGCCTGCAGATGTCGTTCTCTTCTCCCCGCTGACACTGCTACCGTAACGCCTGACAAAACTAAAAACACATCACACACCTCGCCAGAAAAAAAACGTTAAAGCATGAAGCTCCCTGAAACTTTTTCAATTACCTTCCCGCAATAGTTCATGTGCTCCAAACATCCAGAGTGGCAATCAGGAAGTGACTCAACGGTGGCCTGGTGGGGTCAGACGGAAACAAGGAGAAGGGAGGTTAGGATGTGTAAGACACGAGAGGGGAAAAAAAAAAGGAAGTGAAATATGTAGGGAGATTATTCGTCTCTGTCTGCTGAGAGAGGATGGGAGGTCAGGGAGGCGAGCAGGCAGCCAGCAGTTTAAATGACTTGGTTTTAGTCGAGCGTAGTCTAATACGGCACCTTCTGTCACCCCGGCTGCTCGTTTTATTCTCCCTCTTTCAAAATTAATTTCCTCTCTGAAAGGGGGGCTTTCAGAAAATAGATGGCTGACGTGTCGCTGGAGGTGCTCCGTGTCTTTTCTCCTTCTCTTCATCCTCTCGCTGTGAGATTGTTCTGAAATCTGCCTTTCTTTGGGGCGGTTTAATTTCGCTGGCTTCATGAACTCGCCGCTGATTGTGTGGAAGCTGATTCTCAGAGCGGCGAGCTGACGAAGGGTGGGAGGGGGGGGGGGGGGGAGGCTTTCTGCCTAATTGGACGGTGACAAATCTGGTTTTTGGGGTTTTGTCAGTGATGGGTTCTAGGCGTGGTTTGGTTTCGGACATCAAGTACAGACAGAAAGAAAGCACATGGTCAAAACTAAGATAATAGAGAAGATATACTTTATAGCAGCTTTACAAAGACAACACAAAATACAGAAAATAAGCATCTCTCAACACTCTCATGCAACACAAACCATGCTCTCATATACATTAGACAGGTCCCTATATAGTAATACTCTCATATACATTAGACAGGTCCCTATATAGTAATAGTCATATACATTAGACAGGTCCCTATATAGTAATACTCTCATATACATTAGACAGGTCCCTATATAGTAATGCTCTCATATACATTAGACAGGTCCCTATATAGTAATGCTCTCATATACATTAGACAGGTCCCTATATAGTAATACTCTCATATACATTAGACAGGTCCCTATATAGTAATACTCTCATATACATTAGACAGGTCCCTATATAGTAATACTCTCATATACATTAGACAGGTCCCTATATAGTAATACTCTCATATACATTAGACAGGTACCTATATAGTAATACTCTCATATACATTAGACAGGTCCCTATATAGTAATACTCTCACATACATTAGACAGGTCCCTATAGTAGTACTATGCATGACGGTGCATGATAGTCTCATATATGAGTAGGTACTCATATACATTAGACAGGTCCCTATATAGTAATACTCATATACATTAGACAGGTCCTATAGTAATACTCCCATACATTAGACAGGTCCCTATATAGTAATACTCTCATATACATTAGACAGGTCCCTATATAGTAATACTCTCATATACATTAGACAGGTCCCTATATAGTAATACTCTCATATACATTAGACAGGTCCCTATATAGTAATACTCTATACATTAGACAGGTCCCTATATAGTAATACTCTCATATACATTAGACAGGTCCCTATATAGTAATACTCTCATATACATTAGACAGGTCCTATATAGTAATACTCTCATATCATTAGACAGGTCCCTAGTATAGTAATGCTCTCATATACATTAGACAGGGTCCCTATATAGTAATACTCTATACATTAGACAGGTCCCTATATAGTAATACTCTATATACATTAGACAGGTCCCTATATAGTAATACTCTCATACATTAGACAGGTCCCTATATAGTAATACTCTCATATACATTAGACAGGTCCCTATATGTAATACTCTCATATACATTAGACAGGTCCCTATATAGTAATACTCTCATATACATTAGACAGGTCCCTATATAGTAATACTCTATACATTAGACAGGTCCCTATATAGTAATACTCATATACATTAGACAGGTCCCTATATAGTAATACTCTCATATACATTAGACAGGTCCCTATATAGTAATGCTCTCATATACATTAGACAGGTCCCTATATAGTAATACTCTCATATACATTAGACAGGTCCCTATATAGTAATACTCTCATATACATTAGACAGGTCCCTATATAGTAATACTCTCATATACATTAGACAGGTCCCTATATAGTAATACTCTCATATACATTAGACAGGTCCCTATATAGTAATACTCTCATATACATTAGACAGGTCCCTATATAGTAATACTCTCATATACATTAGACAGGTCCCTATATAGTAATACTCTCATATACATTAGACAGGTCCCTATATAGTAATACTCTCATATACATTAGACAGGTTCCTATATAGTAATACTCTCATATACATTAGACAGGTCCCTATATAGTAATACTCTCATATACATTAGACAGGTCCTATATAGTAATACTCTCATATACATTAGACAGGTCCCTATATAGTAATACTCTCTTATACATTAGACAGGTCCCTATATAGTAATACTCTCATATACATTAGACAGGTCCCTATATAGTAATACTCTCATATACATTAGACAGGTCCCTATATAGTAATACTCTCATATACATTAGACAGGTCCCTATATAGTAATGCTCTCATATACATTAGACAGGTCCTATATAGTAATACTCTCATATACATTAGACAGGTCCTATATAGTAATACTCTCATATACATTAGACAGGTCCCTATATAGTAATACTCTCATATACATTAGACAGGTACCCTATATAGTAATACTCTCATATACATTAGACAGGTACCTATATAGTAATACTCTCATATACATTAGACAGGTCCCTATATAGTAATACTCTCTTATACATTAGACAGGTCCCTATATAGTAATACTCTCATATACATTAGACAGGTCCCTATATAGTAATACTCTCATATACATTAGACAGGTCCCTTTTGTAGTAATACTCTCATATACATTAGACAGGTACCTATACCACGTTGTCCGCTGCAGGGCTGGCCCTAGACTTTTGGGGGCCCTAAACAGGATTTGGTTTGGGGACTCTCCACATTGTAACATGTTGCCACTCCCCTTGGCACTAAACCTTAGTTTAAGCACTCATAATGTACAAATAAGCATTTAAAGAATAATGTGAGACCTATTAGCAGCAACACTATCTTTAAATAGACCGGCTCTGTTATGAGGTCTATTGTGGGACATTTCAAGTGCTCTTGGGGGCCCTCTGGTTGCCACGGGGCCCCTAAGCAGCCGCTTAGTTCGCTCATGGGTCTGTGTGAGTGAAGTACATCTCTTTATCCGAGACCAGACTGAGATCTTCAAAAAGTGGTCTTGAGAACTAGCCTGCCAAGCCAGACCCACATCCAGATGTTGGGTCTGGGAACTTCCTGTTGGCTGGGCTCAATCTGAAGGGCGGGATCAACGGTTGTCTGTCAAATTCCCTCTGCACCAATAGGATAGAGCTCCAACCAATCAGAACAACGCTAGTTGATAGATTACACTTTAGACTCTGAACACATCTTCCTTTTTTAAGAATGACTTCAGGGCCGTTCTTTGTTCTTTTCTCAAAGAAAAGCTGAACTCCAAGTCTTCCAGAAGACGGTGTTCGCCAGCAGCAGCAGCAGCAGCAGCAGCTATAAGCCCCGCCCACTTACTCTATACACGATGTGATTGGCCCGGCCAGAGTTTGGTTTTTCCAGCTTGCAAGCCAACGGAGAGTTGCAGAGAATTTACTGCCGCTAGGGTGGTCTAGATTTCTAGGCTACTTGAGACCAATCTCGAGTGCTACAACACTGCTGTACTGTTAACTCTACCAACACACTTCATGGGCCATCAGACAGTTCGGCCTCAGGAAAACACAAACGTTTTGAGGCCCAGAAACCAAAATTTGAAGCAACTTCTTGTAGGAAAAAGTTCCCACGCTCCAAAAATGTTTCCCGTGCACGATAACGGGTCATCATATTCCTTCTTAGCGTTCTGTCTGATTGCACGCTGAATTTTTAAATGAAAATCTTCTCATTGTTGTCCAAGAGCTGCAGATTTTCCGCTGAGATTTGTTTTTTCTTTTGCTGTTTCTGCAGAACAGAAGCAGCTCGCAGGCTCTGATTTTTTTGAGGGATTTATTTCCACGCCTGCTCTCGGTTCCCCCGCTGCTGCAGGAGTCTGATGGTTAGGGAATCGATCAAGGTGTATTTTAGAGGGATAGCCTGTTCTCTCAACAGGGATCTAAATTTTAAAAGGCTTCTTTTTAAGTCGAGTACGAGGCATGATCCCTCTCTGTGAAAGAGGCGTCGCTCTCTTAAGTCTCTATCATTACCTGCTGACAGCCAGTCTTAGCTCGGGTCAGATCTCAAAGTCAATCTGTCCTCGTTTCCACTCCGAGAACAGAGAGAAAGAGAGCGAAGAAAGGAAAGAAAAGGGAATGGGGAAAGAGTGATTTGTTGGCAGAGAAAGAGGTTGAAGCCGAGAAATACTTGGCACACGGGATGAAGAGATGGATTCGTCTTTTCTCAAAGAAAGGCAGAGAAATGGGCAACGAGTGATTTGCAAAAGATCGAGATTAAGAGAGAACAGAGGACAGAATGCTTATTTTCTCAAAGAAGAGACAGGTGAAAAGAAAGAGGCAGGAAGAATGAGAAAAGGTGAAGTAGAGAGAGGAACAATACCCACCTTTTCACAGAGTGAGAGAGGGATCGGAAAATGCAGTAAAAGGCTGAGAAACGGGAGAAATAACATGCTGCTCTTTTTAGAAAGAAATGTAAAAGGTACTTGCTAAAAGAAGATGATATGTGAGGTCAGAGGAGAGACTGTGCTCTTGAGTTTAGAGAGAGGGAGAGATGTACTGTAGGATAAAAGTGAATGACGGGGAACAAGAGATGTGCAGAGGACAGGATATTCTCATCTTTTCACAATAAAAGCAGAGGAATGTGTTACAGCTGACTCAAGCAGTGAACCATCAGTCAGGGACGAAACAATGGAGGCTGAACCCAAGAGCCAACCAACTTGGCTGCAAAGTAGAGTTAAGATTCTCTGCCCGAGCCCGGACTGGACCCACGGGCCGGGTCGGGCCCTTGATCAAGCATTTGGGCTGGGCTGTATGGTGTAGCATCACACCTGGCCTGCTGGGCTGTATGGTGTAGCATCACACCGGGCCTGCTGGGCTGTATGGTGTAGCATCACACCGGGCCTGCTGGGCTGTATGGTGGAGCATCACACCGGGCCTGTTGGGCTGTATGGTGTAGCATCACACCGGGCCTGTTGGGCTGTATGGTGTAGCATCACACCGGGCCTGTTGGGCTGTATGGTGTAGCATCACACCGGGCCTGCTGGGCTGTATGGTGTAGCATCACACCGGGCCTGCTGGGCTGTATGGTGTAGCATCACACCGGGCCTGCTGGGCTGTATGGTGTAGCATCACACCGGGCCTGCTGGGCTGTATGGTGTAGCATCACACCGGGCCTGCTGGGCTGTATGGTGTAGCATCACACCGGGCCTGCTGGGCTGTATGGTGTAGCATCACACCGGGCCTGCTGGGCTGTATGGTGTAGCATCACACCTGGCCTGCTGGGCTGTATGGTGTAGCATCACACCGGGCCTGCTGGGCTGTATGGTGGAGCATCACACTGGGCCTGCTGGGCTGTATGGTGGAGCATCACACCGGGCCTGTTGGGCTGTATGGTGTAGCATCACACCGGGCCTGTTGGGCTGTATGGTGTAGCATCACACCGGGCCTGTTGGGCTGTATGGTGTAGCATCACACCTGGCCTGCTGGGCTGTATGGTGTAGCATCACACCGGGCCTGCTGGGCTGTATGGTGGAGCATCACACCGGGCCTGCTGTGTGCTGTATGGTGTAGCATCACACCGGGCCTGTTGGGCTGTATGGTGTAGCATCACACCGGGCCTGCTGGGCTGTATGGTGGAGCATCACACCGGGCCTGCTGGGCTGTATGGTGGAGCATCACACCGGGCCTGCTGGGCTGTATGGTGGAGCATCACACCGGGCCTGCTGGGCTGTATGGTGGAGCTTAAGTGCAACATGGAGCTTGAAGATGTAAAGAAAGAAATAAAACCAGGAGATTTAGCCTACCTTTCAGCGAGTTTGGAGGAAAGTCGGAGGTATGGAACCATTTTAAACGAGTCGTGGGCAGTGACAACAGATGTGTCGGCTTTGTCAAGTGCATTAAGTGCGGCACGCTGCTCGCCTATGACAGCAAAACAACAGGGGCGATGAACAGACACGTGAAGCAGGCTCGCCGTGGCAGAAAAGATGATAGTCAGCCTTCAATGTCCTTGAACTCTCCTCCCCCTCTTTAAAGCCCTGTGTTTTAGGAGCCAAACACCCCCCCCGACCTCCTCCCTACGAGGATCTTCACGCTCTTATACAGCAGCAGTCAACGTGCTGCTGACAGTAATACATACGTTGATTACATACCAACTACTGTGTATTACTTTTCGTAGCGATATGTACGAATGGTCCGTGAGAACAGGCTGCCAGAAATGAAAGTTCATTAGGTTAGTTCAAACGAGTGATGAAGTCAAAGACAATTGTCTTTACACTCTACACAAGAAAGTTTCTAACTAACTCACTTAGTGTCATTGGGAAATTATTCGGAAACTACAGACCTGTAAATTAAAGTATTATCCGTATGAACTCACAGAGCCAAAAAAAAGGGATTTCGTCATTTGTGAAAGGCAGGTTCAGGTAGCTTTTCTAGTCTGTTTCATATTGGATCCAAAATGTTGGAACAAAAATGAGCTAAAGTGAAAGAAAGAGGAGATTTTGCAATGTTTCTTAGGGAGAAAGCAGGGAGACGAACAAGGACATGAGGGAAGCCCACTTAATGAGAAAAAAAGGAGATTTTCACTTTTTTACGAAGAAATAATCGAATAATATTTTGTTTTTTAAGAGCAAAAACGCAGAGTTAAAGGGGAGAAAGGAGAGACACATTTGGATATTCAGAGAGAGGAAAAAGACTGGGAATTACCAACAGAGAAGACGACAGAAAAGAGGGAAAGAGGGAGAGAGAGAGAGAGAGAGAGAGAGAGAGAGAGAGAGAGAGAGAGACCTTCAAATGCAATGGGAAATTAAAGAGAGTGAGACAGTAGCACAGGAGTGAAAGCTCGGTGGATTTAAGCCTGCAGGCGTTTTAGCAGAGCTCGTCTCTCTGGACTAACACCGCCTTTAATGAATCCACACACATGCACGCACGCACACACATACAAAACACACTACACACACACACACACATGCACACACACACAATGGCATTTTTTTATCTGTCTGCAGACAAAACACACACTCAAACACGCACAAACACACACACGCACACACACACACACACACATACAAAACACACTACACACACACACACACACACACACACATACACGAGTGAAGTAACGTCTAGTAGTTTTGGTGCCCACACCTACCAAACTGCGACCGTTTCACAACATTATCGTTCGTCGTATGGTTTGGAGGACTTGTTGCTAATTTCGAAACACAGTCAAACTGACCAATCATATCTTCGCTTCAAATGGCCGTTCTCTTTTATCGCTCACTTCATGACCAGTTGTGCCCACTCTGGGGGACACGGATTACAAGTTAGCACCATCTATACATCCATGAGCACCGCCGATAAACTAGCTAGCTAGCCTGTTGGTTCACCGTGTTCTTCAGAAGATGTTTAAACAGTTCTGCAGTGGGCCAGCAGAGGGAGGCGACACAGCCGCGATCTACTTACATACTTTTTCTTTCTTTCTCAAGGTGGCCTTTTAATGCTCAGTCGTAGAGAGCATATTGACGTACTGCATCACAGTGTGGTATGCAAGCTGCACTGTGGCACAGAAAAAAATCACTGCAAAGGGTCATCCGGTCTGCAGAAAAGATCATTGGCTGCTCGCTGCCCACACTTGACAGCATCGCCTCATCCCGCTACCTCAGCAGAACAAAAAAAACATAATCAAGGACTCCTCTCACCCAGGCCACGGACACTTTTAGTTACTCCCCTCAGGAAGGCGTTACAGGTCTGTCAGAACCCGCACATCCAGGTTCAGAGACGGCTTTTTCTCCACAGCCATCACAACTCTAAACATTCAATTACAGAAATAGGACTTCATCATGCTGAATGATTATATTGCCTGGTTTGCACTACATTTTTAAGATCTCTTTGGTGTGAGAGTACGGCGTGAGTACGTGTATGAACGTATACTAGTATGCACTAGAAGCACATGTCCCATTATGTGTATGTGAGGGTTTGGTTTGTGGAAGAGTATGGCGTGTGCGTATGAATTAATACTTCTAGGCACCAGGGAGTACACAAGGAGTAGCACTTCAATTGCTTCGTCGTGACAATGTTTTACAATTACAAATAAAATGATTCTGATTCTGACAAAACATACCGTAAGGTCTTCTTCCTTCCATCTCCTGGCACACAGGAAGGACGTTTCTATAACACAATTTCACACCAGTAAATTACCTCCACGTTAATATGACACACACACACACACACACATGCATGCACAGGGCAGGTAAAGGTAATCCAGAAGAGACTGAAGAGGAGTCCAGCAGATTAAAGAGAAGGAAAATGAGCAAAGGGATGCACCGAAACCAGGATTCGGTGCATCCCTAAAAAGCAAAGGGACGGGTGTAAAGGGGGAGGAAGATGGAGTGAAAAAGGAGAAGTACAGTAAACACAGAGGGAGAGACAACGAGAGTGTGACATTGACTGCAAGAGTAAGAGAGCGATGAAACGAGGAGAAAAAAAAAGTGAAGCAAAGAGGCTTTAAAAGGGAATAGGACTCCTTTAATCTATCGGGCTCTCTCCTGCAGCCTCGGGCGAGCCTCCAGCACTCTCTCCTTCTCTCGCTTTCTCTCTCCCGTCTTTCGTTAGTGGGCGATCAGAGAGTGGAGGATTTAATGGAGCAGTAAGAGCAGACGGTTAAACATATAAACCTCACCTGCAAGAGAAAAGGGAGGAAGATGGAGGCAGAGGCAACGAGAAGGATGGATAGAGTGAGCCAGGTTTTTTGTTGTGGTCTTATGCCAACGACTTTTCAAGCGATTCCACTGTCGCAGACTAATGTCTGTTCCGGTAATGAAACCATGAGAGTCTTGCTAGAGTCGGGGAGGAGGGGTCTCCCGTCGTCTCCCGTCATCTCCCCTCATCTACCGTCGTCTCCCCTCGTCTCCTGTCGTCTCCCCTCGTCTCCCGTCGTCTCCTGTCGTCTCACGTCGTCTCCCATCGTCTAACATCGTCTCCCGTCGTCTACCATCGTCTCCCCTCATCTAACGTAGTTTCCCGTCGTCTCCCATCGTCTACCATCGTCTCCCGTCGTCTTCCATCATCTCCCTTCGTCTCCTGTCGTCTTCCGTCGTCTACCATCGTCTCCCCTCATCTCCCATCGTCTACCGTCGTCTCCCGTCGTCTCCCCTCGTCTC
>NC_135874.1:27513107-27568107 GCF_031162955.1 Sander vitreus | reverse complement strand
CGAAGTACTACCGGTGGATCCAGAAGAACAGCGGTTACATCTGGATCCAGTCGAGCGCCACCATCGCCATCAACGCCAAGAACGCCAATGAGAAGAACGTCATCTGGGTCAACTACGTCCTCAGGTCAGAGGCACAGTTATCATATCAACTATCTGCATTCATTTAGTCTTTTTAGTTTAGATTTGTATAGTTTACTTTTAGTTTTATTTTGAGGAAATGACAAGTTTTCGTTATATATATATATATATATATATATATATATATATATATATATATATATATATATATATATATTTTAAGTATTATGCCGTAGAAAGCCTTGATTTATAGCCACTAAAAAAGGATATAGGGTTGCAACAATTTTTTATTATTGATTAATCTGTGGATTATTCTCTGGATTAATCAACTAATTGTTTAGTCTCTAAATGGTGAAAAATGTGGATCATTGTTTCCCAAAAAGCCCAAGATGACGTCCTCAAATGTCTTGTTTTTGTCCACAACTCAAAGATATTCAGTTTCCTGTCCCAGAGGAGAGAAGGAACTAGAACAATATTCACATTTAACCCCTGAATGAGTTTTTTTGTGATTGTTTTGGGCTAAAATCCTTCATTATGCGGCACGTTTTCTTAAAAAATGTGAAGGAATATGATATTTATGCAATGTTATGCGATGAAATTGCAGGAACTTGCAAAAGCTGTTTCATCGTGGCTTCATTGCGGGGTTTGCAGCTTTTAGATGATGTTCACGTCGCGTAATGACGTCACTTCATAACGTTCTCATGGGGGGGGGGAACGGCTGCTCTCGTGTGACGTAAACACAACATTTTTCAACTTTCTGCTAAGATATTTGGGACTTTTTTGCAACGCAAATGCGGGGATTAAGACATCATGCAAGCCCCGTATATTTAGCACGGAAATCTGCAATTTATGCGGCGAAAGTGCGGCGTCTTTGTAAAAACTTTGGCTGATTATGCGTTGAATTATGCATCATCGCGTTTTTCTGGAGGGACTGATATATATCAGAAATATGGGGCGTCGCCATGTGATAAAACATGCAATTTTCTATAGAAATTCAGCGATTAATCGCGATTAAGAAAAAGATTATCATTTGACAGCCCTAATATATATATATATATATATATATATATATATATATATATATATATATATATATATTCTTTCACAGCCTCTTACTTCAGTCTATCCCCACCCCCACCCCCCATCAAAATGAATGACCTTTGGCTGCAGATCACCACTTATAACTGGATTATGAACCCCAACGTGCTACTTCCAGCTCTGTGCGAATGACACGAAGCATATTTTGCGCCGAAATTGGCAATTCATGCGGCGAAAGTGCTGCGTGTTTGTAAAAACTTTGGCTGATTATGCATTGAATTATGCGATCGCATCATCGTGTTTTTCCATGTGACCAAAATGTTGAAAAAAGTGACAAAAACATTGGATCAAGTGCCAACCATGTCGAGAAACAGAAACACTTGAGAAGGGAGGAAAGGAAGACAACACAAAAGTTAAGAAGCTGCAATCACACAACATAAAGAAAGACTCAAACTGATTAATCCGCTTTTGATGATACGCCAACTCCCAACAGTCGGCGTATCATTTAACAGTTTGACAGCTAGTCGATTAAATGTAGGATGAAAGAATGCATGACATCAAATAGGAAGACGGGGTTTTAGGTGACGTACATTATAAAAGTTAATTCAGTAAACATTATTACATACAATAACAATATTCTGGTATAGTCTGGTAGGACCAGGCTAGTGTACCAGAGTCTGGTAGGACCAGGCTAGTGTACCAGAGTCTGGTAGGACCAGGTTAGTGTACCAGAGTCTGGTAGGACCAGGCTAGTGTACCAGAGTCTGGTAGGACCAGGCTAATGGACCAGTGTCTGGTAGGACCAGGCTAATGGACCAGTGTCTGGTAGGACCAGGCTAGTGTACCAGAGTCTGGTAGGACCAGGCTAGTGGACCAGAGTCTGGTAGGACCAGGCTAATGGACCAGAGTCTGGTAGGACCAGGCTAATGGACCAGTGTCTGGTAGGACCAGGCTAGTGTACCAGAGTCTGGTAGGACCAAGCTAATGGACCAGAGTCTGGTAGGACCAGGCTACGTTAGGCCTACATCTTGTTAGCCAACTTCATTCCAACTTGTCACTAGTTTTACACTTCTTGTTGGAAATCATGGTCAACAAACCTCATTTATATGAAATTATACAACATTATTGAGTATAAAAATGGAAATTATGAATACTTTTGAGTAATTGTTAAGCTCCAAGGATGTGTGTGAGTGGATAATCACAGACGGGTATACTGTATGTCAAAGTGTAGTCAGTATATCATTACTGTTTTGAAACATGGTGTTTGAACAGTTGAATTAAGAAGATTTAGAAGCATTCGTATCTATCGTGTTGTTTTCCTATCCCAATGTGGAACAGTACTTACAATATGATCCCTTTTATTTAAGATCAAATGGTGGAAACAAATGAGGAAATGAGTGAATGCTAATTTAGTTACTGACTGTTCTCTTTCTGTGTTCCCTCGCAGTAATCACGAGTATAAAGACACGCCCATGGACATCGCCCAGCTGCCCAACCTGCCGGAGAAAACCTCAGAGTCCTCCGAAACCTCTGACTCCGAGTCCGAGTCCAAAGAAAACTCTGGTAAGTGTGAAAGAAAAGACGGAAGAAACCAGGAATGACACCGAATCCAGGATTCAGCTTCAGATTGGGCTGAATATTGGGCTTTTTGCCGGAGGTTGGGTTTCTGCCGAACCTTAGAATGTCTTCCCAGCGAACCGAGCCCTACGCTTGCACTCCACGCGCTACGCTGGTCGCCGTAATGACGGCGCCGTTGATTACGGGAAGGTGTTTACGTAGGTGGAGCTTCAATGCAGCAGGCTGAGAGGAAGTGGAAATGGAACTGGTGAGCAGAAAAAGTGTTGTTTGGCAGTACTTTCAGTCAAAAGAAGGCCATTCAAGTCCAGCTACATGTTCAATCTGCAATGCTGATTAGTCTGGTGGTGGCGAGGACCCTAAACAATACACAACATCACCGCTGTTACAACATCTGGTATGAAACATCTGGAAGAATACGAGCTGAGCATGAAGGAATCTACAGACAGCAGCCAGAATGCAGCAACTTCAGGTACGGCAAAGGAAGGACAGTCACTGTTTACTTCATTAATGTGTTGACTGTGTTCATGGACTGAGGACGGGACGAGGATTCAGCAGAATCATAACCAGTGGATTCAGGATTCAGCCAAACCCCAAAAATCTGGATTCGGTGCATCCCTAGAAGAAACAAAAGGAAAGATGGAGAAGCAATTAAATATCACTGAGAAATAAACATTTCAAAATAAAACCAAACTGTGAGAGAGGCAAGTTAGAAAACGAGCAGAATATCATGCACATCTTCTCGTGTTTTTATACAATAATCCGATTTCTCTCGCTCCCAACAAGCACCTCTTCAGGTGTTACCGATATAATAACCAAGCAGGAAGAAATACAGCCTGAAACAGAGAAGCCAAAGAGGTTTTATCAGTTGGCGCCAGTGTGCCGTCCGTGCCAGGCTGGATAGTGATGAACGCCAACAGCTGCAGGGACCGAGCTCTCGCTGCCAGCGCTGCAAAAAACCGGCCACAACACCACATCAAACACGACATAACTCTACAGAACGCCACAGAATACCTCCAGACTTCACACAGCTGCACAAAAAGGCCACAAAGTGGGCGCCCGGTTAGCTCAGTTGGTAGAGCGCGCGCCCATATATAGAGGTTTACTCCTCGACGCAGCGGCCGTGGATTAGACTACGACCTGCGGCCCTTTGCTGCATGTCATTCCTCCCCTCTCTCTCTCTCCCCTTTCATGTCTTCAGCTGTCCTGTCAAATAAAGGCCTAAAATGCCCAAAAAATAATCTTAAATAAACAAAAGCGCCTTAGAAACCCCCTCCAAAAGCCCCAAAATAGACGACGCCAAAAAAGATGCCAACTTATGGCGTTTTTCCATTACGTGGTACCTGCTCGACTCGCTTCGACTCTACTTACCTTTTTTGGTTTTCCATTATGAACAAAAGTCCCCGGTACCTGCCAACAGGTACTTGTTTTTAGTCTCACCTCCGTTGAGGTTCCAAGCGAGCTGAGCTGATACCAAAACGTGACAAAAGCCCAATATTCGGCCGAATCCGAAGCCGAAGCCTGGATTCAGTGCATCCCTAGTTTGGAGGAAAGCAGCAGCAGCAGCAGCCAAACGGAAACGTGAATGTGCGTACACGGCTTTAAATCAACTTTTTTGATCACCAGCCAACATGGCTAGTTACCAGACAATCAGATTTTCCAGAGACCAGATTATGAGGGTCACTGAATACATTTAAATGTGCAATATGTAAGATATATCATCAGATATTAACACTAAAAATGCTGGTGCAAATCCTCCATCATAACAGCAATGCTCCAAGGTCCAAACGCGCCTGGCTTTTAAAGGGAATGGGAGATGATCTCTGATTGGTTGATTGCATGTTACGCCCAAAACACACCTCTGATTAATGAAGACACTAAGGTCAACCCTTTTGAACCATGACCCCGGCGCACGGACCCTTTTTCCCGCCGTTAAACTAGCAAAAGTGGATTTGGACACGCCCTAAACACACCTGCTCCAGGCGCTTCACGCCGTGCTCTTACATCGGTAAAATAGGACCCATAATCTTAATCATTTCACTAGAAACATAACTAACACTACTGGGACCATAATCCTAACGTGAGCATCCGTATAAAAGAAGAAATTAGAATCTTAAAATACTGACTTCAGATCCAGAAATACAGATCAAGGATTCGTCTTTCTTGTCTTTGCGTCACCAACGTTTTCAAGCAGCCAAATACCGAAGGAGACAAAGGCCGCTCGCTGCCGGTAGAGTTGAATTCATACCAACGCCGGTGCTCCACCTTGAGCATAATATTATCCAGTCCTGCAGCCTGCGTTGGCATGATGAGAATCAGTGCCAGCTGTTCTTCTTGCTGGAGGAGAGTGATTCTGGCACGCTGTCGGCTGTAAACTGACGCCAGCTGCCGCAGGATGCGGCCAGCTTCAGCCTCGCTCCAACAGGCCTGAGGTGCTCGGGCTCAACATATTCTAAAATGAGATATCTGGCCTTTGACCTTTTGTTCTGTTCGGATGCAATCTGCACAGAGCCAGAGAGGACTCCAGCACAGCTGCCAAAAACAAAGAGTTTTTTTTTTTTTTATTGGTGCAAAACAACAAAATAATACTGACATTAACAGTCAATCCCACACACACCGTCCACACCTCCTGTTTGTTTGATAAAAACTAGACTGACAGTCTGAGCCTTTAACAAGCGTTGTATTTTACAGATTTAGTGGGAATGTATGGGCTTGGAGATACACTTTTTTTGTTTGGATCTCATAAGATTACTAAGAGAAATATAGAGAAGTTATGCTCTGGAAGATCTTTTAAGCCTCCTGGTGTCCAGAAAAACACAAGGGTTAAGTCACTTTCTATTGCAGAATAAGGTAACGTAACGGTGATGAAAGTGTTAGCATTTGTAATATTACAAACTGGGTGTATGTGTCGACTTTTCTGGAAAAAAATGGAGTCATTAGTGACCGTTTTTTTCTCAGTCAGCAGCCCGCCAGACAGGGTGGGCGGAGCTAACGCATCAGACTCTTCAACCTGTGTGAAGCGGCGTGCTGTTTATTTCACGGTCTGTGCTAGCTAGTGAAACGATTACGATCATGTTAAAGTCTAAGAAGTTTTCGAGAGGCGGAGGAGTGTCGAGCTGCCTGGATTCAACTTCATGCAAATGAGGAGCGAGCAGCTCGGTGAACGCTGAAGACCGGCTCGTTGCAAGAAGTTGCAAGTTTCAACTTGTCTCGTCGCGAATCTTTGGTCTGAACTGGGCTTAAGACTCAAAATTAGTTTTTCGATTCCAGCGAGAGAATAAATCTGTTCTGCATGGAAAGCACACTTAATGGAGATGCAATGTTTTCCCCAGACAAAGCAATTGAGTCGACATTTCAGGTGCCATGAGGGATGCCAGCTGGGCAGCCGCTGGCCTCAGTGTGCTGGCACGGTCTGGTGTGTGTGTGTGTGTGTGTGTGTGTGTGTGTGTGTGTGTGTGTGTGTGTGTGTGTGAGAGAGTGAGTGTGTGTGTGTGTGTGTGTGTGTGTGTGTGTGTGTGTCTGTCTGTCTGTCTGTCTGTCTGTGTGTGTGTGTGCGCGTGTGTGTCTGTCTGTCTCTGTGTGTGTGTGTGTGTGTGTGTGTGTGTGTGTGTGTGTGTGTGTGTGTGTGTGTGTGTGTGTGTGTGTGTGTGTGTGTGTGTGTGTGTGTGTGTGTGTGTGTGTGTGTGTGTGTGTGTGTGTGTGTGTGTGTGTGTGAGTGAGTGAGTGAGTGTGTGTGTGTGTGTGTGTGTGTGTGTGTGTGTGAGAGAGAGTGAGTGAGAGAGTGTGTGTGTGTGTGTGTCTGTTTGTCTGTGTGTGTGTGTGTACGTGTGTGTGTGTGTGTGTGTGGGCGCCTGTGTGTGCGTGTGTGTCTGTCTGTCTCTGTGTGTGTGTGTGTGTGTGTGTGTGTGTGTGTGTGTGTGTGTGTGTGTGTGTGTGTGTGTGTGTGTGTCTGTCTGTCTGTGTGTGTGTGTGTGTGTGTGTGTGTGTGTGTGTGTGTGTGTGTGTGTGTGTGTGTGTGTGTGTGTGTCTGTCTGTCTGTCTGTCTGTCTGTCTGTCTGTCTGTCTGTGTGTGTGTGTCTGTGTGTGTGTGTGTGTGTGTGTGTGTGTGTGTGTGCGCCAACATGCCAGAACAGCACCAGCTACAGATACCGAACACACATCAGCGCGGCCGCAACAAAACACAACACACGGAAATCCTGTCTGGCTAAATAAAAGAATCAACACCTGCGAGTCACTGCACAGGAATCCAAATACACAAAGTGAAGTGAGGGAATGTTTTTAGGGAAAAGAGCCTGTTGCCTTTCTTTTCATGCCACCAAATTTTTGAATATCTGTTGTAAATATGCAGAAATAGGCCTATTGCTGTGACACATTTTTTCAATCTACTGCCGGTCCTGGAGACCCTAACCTGAAGCACCAAATGGTTCGTTAATCAATCAATCAATATGTATTTATATAGCACTTTACAGCAACCAGCAGGTATCCAAAGTGCTTCACACCGAGAACCAAGAATAAAACAACATATCATACAATAAAAAGAATAAAACAGAAAACGGTAAAATCAGAAAAGGTTACATAGAAACAGGAGGAGGAGAGGGGAATTGTCCCACCCCTACTACGTATTAAAAGCCATTCTCAATGAATATGTTTTGAGTTTGGATCTAAAAAGAGCTGCATCTGTTGTAGAGGCTAAGCCCAAGCTTTAAAGGAATACACCACCGTTTGTTGAGATAGGGTTATTCACCGTCTCCTCTATATTTATATAGGTGGGCAAATGCATATGTGTCTCATTGCATGCATTGTCTTAGTTGCTTCGTCTCTGCTTCCACCCAATATAGTCCCAAATCAATATCTGCCTAGGAAATCATCTAGTCTTAATCTGCATTGCTATTTTTACTCATGAAAATGCAGCTCACAAGAAGTAATTAGGTTTTGTTTTTGTTGTTGTTGAGTCACTTTTACTCACAACATGCTAACCGGCAACATAGGATTCCATTCACTACGCTAAGCTAAGCTAGCGGTGGCGGACTAAAGGCCGTTACGCACCAACCAGACGGCCGACCAAAAGCCAGTCGGACTGATCAGTCTCCCCGAGTCGGTCAAAAAAGTGCCTCAGAACACCGAAGAGACAAGACGTAATACGTCTCCATAACGGCAGGTGGCGCTAATCTGTATTGTCGCCCGAAAATGAAAACCGGCAGCTGATTGGACGAACGCGTCACGTGGGTCTGGTTTCTCCGGAAAGTCAAAGCCAGACTGTCATGGCGTCTCGTTCAGAATACGATCTCATATTGTCCTAAAATAGTTCACCGAAACGTGTTTCTGGAAACATTTTAAGAGAGAAACAGGCCGTGCAGCTGCTGAATCAACAAAGGTCAGTTTAAAAGATTCTCGTCAGATTTTGAGAATCTTAGTCACGCTCATCCTGCTCGCCATTTCCGGGTGAGTCCCGACTGCCCTGTCTCTGACTGAGCATGTCAGGTCGGCCAAAATGATGCCGACAGCTCCTCCAACGGACAACGGCACGAACACACCGAACAGACTCGAGTCACCGACCTCGCCAGACTGTCCGACGGACGATTATCGGTCTGGTGTGTAGCTGCCTTAAGACAATGCATGCACTGAGACAAAAATCCCTTTGCCCACCTATGTAAATATAGAGGAGACAGTGAATAACCCTATTTCAACAAACAGTGGCGTATTCCTTTAAGCCCCTGAGGTGCTGTTGCACGGGTAGAGTAATTGACACACTTTTTACCTTTTTGACCAATGAAAGTCATATTTGCAGTTAAAACCTTTGGTTCCATTTATTTCCATGAGATCTTAGTTGGGTTTCTAGACAAATCACTGCTTGTATGTATGCCTGTGTGCGTCTGTGTGTGTGTGTGTGTGTGTGTGTGTGTGTGTGTGTGTGCGTGTGTGCATGTGGTCAAAAACTGTATGTGCTTCCGGGTTGCACCTGAGGAACCACAGATTGGTTCCTATTCATACCAATGGCACTAATTGGCTCTTACATCTGTAATGTAGTGTGAATGTCAGGGGGGTAACTTGTTCCAGAGTCTTGGGGCAGCAACTGTGAAGGAGCGTTCACTCCACCGTTTATACCTCGACGTTGGAACTTCTAAAACCCGTTGATTTGAAGACCGCAGTGACCTTTTGCCCTGTGCTCACAAAGGGTTAAAATCTCTGAGAAATACTCCGAGGTCCAGGCCATTTAAGGCCTTGAAAACACAGACTTGTTGAAATATTTTTAGTGTGAAGCCTGGATTTCTAACCAACTTACTGTACCTTTTTCTCCCCCACAGACAATGAGAATGCCAAGTCCGAGGGGAAACCGGGCCACCAATCAGAACGCGAGGACCCGGAGACAGACAGCAAGCGTCAACAACAGCCCGGCCAACCACATTGCTCCTCCGAACAGGAAATGAAGCGTCAGGAGGAAGGAGACAGCTCGAGTAACCCAGAGAGCCAGGACAGTGACGACAGTCTGGAGCCTTCAGATGGAGAGGGGGAGGAACAGGAGGAGGCGGGCGGAGGAGGAGGAGGAGGAGGAGGAGGAAGGCTTGGGAGGTTAGCAGGACTGGGAGGGTTGGGGGCGTTGGGCGCAATCGGAGGACTGGGTAATCTGGGCGGGCTTCACATTAAAGTAGAGCACTATGGCGACGGGGAAGAAGATCAGCTGCACAACTCGCAAACTTCTTCATCAGAGGAGGAGCAGGAAGAGGAGGATGACAACGAGGAGGAGGAAGAAGACGGAGGCGTGCAAGATTGTGACAGCGCCAACGCCGGAAGCAAGCTCCAGAAGAGGCGAAAGAGGAGGAAAGTGCAGAAATGGGATGGATCCCGAAGCAGGAGGATCCGTCTTTCCTCGACCTCGCCGAGCCCAGTCGCCATGGGAGACGCCGCTCCGCTCGTCGACCCCTCCCAAGCCGCTCCTGCAAACTCCTCCCACCTGCTTGCCTCCGCATCAGGCTCCCCAAACGGCGCAGCGGTCGCGACATCCTCGGTGTTGAAAATCAAGACGGAGATGGCGGAGCCCATCAACTTTGACAACGACAGCAGCATCTGGAACTTCCCGCCCAACAGAGAGATTTCCAGGAATGAGTCTCCCTACAGCATGACCATCAAGCCGGCCGCTCCGGGGAGCCACGAGAACTTCCCCTCGCCACAGGGCGCCTCGCTGCAGGTGGCCATCCCCGACTCGGTCCTCACCCCGCCTGGAACTGAGGGAGGAGGAGGAGGAGGAGGGGTGAGGAAGCCTCCTTACAACGGAAACTCAGCGCCGTCTTCTGCTTCCAGCGGTGCCAGTTTGGCGCTTCCCTCCAGCGGCGTCTCGTCCGCAGACCCTCTGTCCCCTCCGCTCTCGGCCTCGCCGCGGGACAAACAACAAGGCACTCCCACCACCTCCTCTTCCTCCTCCTCTTCCTCGTCCTCATCGACCTCTTCCTCCTCTTCGCTGCTGTACTCGGGCGATCTGGATGCTCTACAGCGTCTGCAGGCCAGTAACGTGGTGCTCCCGTTGGTGCATCGGGTCACGGGGACTCTCGCCTCCACTGGCACGACATCTCCACGCGTCTACACCACAGGGACCATCAGGTACGCCCCGGCGGACGTCACTCTGGCCATGGCGCAAGGCAACCTGCTCCCGAATGCCGCTATGAACTTCGTGGACAGCTCGGGTTTCGGCCTGGACCCCAAGACGCCGATGGAGATGCTGTACCACCACGTTCACCGGCTCAACATGTCAGCCGCAGCGGCCGCAGGCCCGTTTGTCGGATCTCCCGCGGCCACGGGCGGGAACGGCGCCCTGGGAGGCCAGATGCCGAGCGCGGCTAACGTTTTCACCACGGCGGAGGGACTGTTTTCGACGCTACCGTTCCCGGTGTACAGCAACGGGATCCACGCCACGCAGACGACGCTGGAGCGGAAGGAGGATTAACGCAAAGTGATCAAGACCGCATTACTGTGTTTCTGGAAACCAACAGACTGTGTCAAATTTAAAGACTCAATGAAAAAGAAAAAGAGGAACGAATAAAGACTATTTCACTTCATTTTATCAACACAGCACTGTGTTTTCCGAGACGGGAGAAAGGACAGGAAAGGATGACATATGTACTCTAGCACTTTGAATCTGAGCAACTGAGCTTGTGTAATAGACATGAATGACCCTCAAACATGTCCGCGCCCCCTTTTTTTTCAATCTTTTTTCCTCTCTCCTCTTTCCTCATCCTCCTCTTCTCATCCTCTCTGTCTCTCCCTCTTTGCTCCTGTTTCTTGCGATCAGCTTTTTCTCTCGAACAAAATGAACAACAGGACACGAAAAACAGACTGTTCTTTAATGTGAAGAATTCCTTCTTTCTTTTTGCCTACAGACAGAGAAATCATATTGCCGAAAGGACTCCGCTGGAGCCTGACGGGGGAATCATTTTTATCGTTTGACGTTGTTTCTGTTGCGTCTTTATGAAGATGCTGATGTGTATTTAACGGAGGACGGTACAGGGATTTGTAACGGACAGAAAACTCCTCCTCCCATATGTATCTTGATGTGATCAAGGCTTGAAAAGAACAGTTTTTAATCCCCCGAGAGGAGGGGGACGCCGGGCCGGGCCGTCCCTGCGCTGGACAAAAGGTCTCAGAGATAAAATAATCTTTTGAAAAAAGGTTTTTGAGGAACGTTTTCTCGATTGAGGGAATAGTTTAGAGAATTAATGCTGTTTTTTTCATTTTCATTTCCTTCCTTTTTTTTAAAAAAATATCTAAAAATCTAGCTCAGATTTTAACTTACGAATCAAGCATTAAGAAGCAAAACTTAAAAAAGCAATTTCAGCCGGGTAACGACCTGTGAATTAACGAATGTTACTACTTCCTCTTTATTATCCCAGGTGTTTATACCTGCAGGTCTCGCACCAAACATAACCTCCTCTGCATTAATCCCCTCACATCTCACACCTGTCGTTCTCTCTGTTATCTCTCTCTCTCTCTCTCTCCGTCTACAGGGTTTCCGCGGGGTCTTAAAAAGTCTCAAAAAAAGTCTCAAAATCTCAATTGTAGGCCTTAAAAAATCTTTAATTCGCCGAAGTATTGTTATTCTATGTCTTAAATCATTTTAAATGGGTCTTCATTTTCCTACGTCCGTGTAACGCTCATTGAAATGCTTTTTTAATTACGTTGAGTTGTCCTTCTTTCGCTAGTCCAAATATATATGTCGCTGTATATGAACATATTTATTTACTTTGCAAGTAACTTTTGTGGGTCTGCATTTCGTTGTACTTTAATGTTGTGATATAGGTCTTCAATTTCATTCATAAATGTCTTTAAAAAGGTCTTAAAAAAGTCTTTTGACTTGTTAAAACCTGCAGAAACCCTGGTCTGTACGTGATCTTTCCAATCTTTCCGTGTGCATTTCTCGCCCCGTCGATGGACAGATTCATGGTGCTACCGACCCGTCCAGTAACCCAGATTCAGCTGGCTGATGTGGGTGCTGTAAACGAATACCCCACACTGATCCTATTCTCTGTTTTCGGAAGGGAGGAGGGGGGGAACAATTATTAAAAAAAAACATTTTGTTATTTTCTCTTCTGGCCTTCAGGAAAGTCAGAAACACAGCGAGAACCTTAGAAACCTCTAAATCAGCGACATCATCTCCATGTTTCTCCCTAAAATGTCCCTCTAAGAAAACGCTTGATCTGATTGGGCCGCGAGGGGGCAGCGCCGCACAGCAACATGGAGGTGATTGGTTGAATTTTTAGTAGGGATGCAACTAATCCAGGATTCGGCTGAATATTGGGCTTTTTGACGGGGTTGGGTTTCTGCTGAACCCTACGCTTGCACTCCGCGCGCTACGCTGGTCGACGTGATGACGGCGCCGTTGATTACGGGAAGGTGTTGACGTAGGTGGAGCTTCAATGCAGCAGGCTGAGAGGAAGTGGAAATGGAACTGGTGAGCAGAAAAAGTGTTGTTTGGCAGTACTTTCAGTCAAAAGAAGGCCATTCAAGTCCAGCTACATGTTCAATCTGCAATGCTGATTAGTCTGGTGGTGGCGAGGACCCTAAACAATACACAACATCACCACTGTTACAACATCTGGTATGAAACATCTGGAAGAATACGAGCTGAGCATGAAGGAATCTACAGACAGCAGCCAGAATGCAGCAACTTCAGGTACGGCAAAGGAAGGACAGTCACTGTTTACTTCATTAATGTGTTGACTGTGTTCATGGACTGAGGACGGGACGAGGATTCAGCAGAACCTCAACCAGGGGATACGGTATTCAGCCGAACCCCAAAAATCTGGATTCAGTGCATCCCTAGTTTAAGTTTTTATTTGTACGTATTTTCTAACTTAATCACTTTTAATTCTCAGTGAGACTGAGGCTAATGGTGTCGCTAACTTGAAAAATGAATGTTGAAAACCTCGAGCGGCTCCTGTTTCTTCGCCGTGTTTACTTTACTTTGTACTCCTACAACTATACTTGCTTTGTTTCCCTCCTCTTCCTCCTCCTCTTCCTCCTCCTCCTCCTCCTCCTCTTCCTCCTCCTCCTTTTCCTCCTCTTTTACTTTTCTTCCCCTAAACCAGAATCACCTCTACGAGATTTTCCTAAAAACAATCCACTCTCTTCCATCTCATTGCCGGACCCTGTGATTTAACAACAGCCACATATCAACAAGGAGATTGTAATGTAAAAACGTGCATTTTATCAATCAATCAATCAATCTGTCAAACAATCAATCCAAGAACTACAAAGAAAAAAAAGAATACGGATGCTTTTAGAAGATGAGAAAAAATAATCACATTCCTTTAAACGATGTTGTCTCCGTCGGTGTTCTTACGTCTTTCCGTGTTATTTCCTCCCCCCCTCCCCCCCCAAAAGAAATCTCACAAGTTTTAGTGTTTTAAACAAGCACTGTGATTCTCGTTCATTTGTACCTTTTTTTTTGTTTCTTCTACCTTTTGGGTAAAAAGATATAAGAAAAAAATAAAAAAAATATTAAAAAAAAAAAGACGAGTAAGTAATAATAATAATTAAAAATTTAAAAACTGTCACGACATCCATCTTTTTAAAGTCGACAGCCCCGTCTTTAGCCATCCCGTCATACCTTATTACCCAGTGTGATTACGCCGTAAAAACGTGTTACCGATGTGTTTAGTGTCACTGGCTGTCAAAAAGTCTTTCATGGCGACTTCTCTCTCTGTGTGTGTTGACTATATGCAGTATATACTGAGCTACTGTAGCTGTTTTTGTCCTTTTGTCTTCTCTGTGCTCTATCTCTAGTGTCGGGGGGGTTGGGACGGGATGGGAGGGGGGGGGGGGCTTAGAGACGGAGAGAGGGATAACACCGCCTTCACACTGGCACTTGAAATCAGCTCCGTAATACGCAATACGCCCCCAGTGGACGCCGTACTACACCGTTGAAAAGCGAGTAGAAAAAACATGTCGGAGAGACTAGAACGACTCATTCTGTCAGTGTCCGAATGTCCAAATCTCTATGACCTGTCATCTGAGGGCTATAAGGCAACCCAGTCTCACGGCAGTTCGTGAAATGGTCACGTTATTTAATATACTGATTCGTGTTCACGGGGACGTTTTTCTCATTTTTTTCGTGTTGGCCAGCACGAAAATGTAAAGTAATGTATTTCAATGGGAAGCATATTTCGAGATCACAGCACGACTACGGTAGAGAGTAGTATGAAAAGCCGAAAATCCGCGTAGGGAGGTTGGTCGGGGTGGTGGATGGGTCAAACAACACAGGGCTTTCACCCAGGAGACGGGATCGCGTCCAGCATGTGGCGTTTTGTTTTCCCGTTGTTTTCCTAATCACAACCGTCCCGTTATTGTTGCGCGTGTCCCGCGGCCGTCTCCCGGCGTGTGAGGCATCTTTTCATGGTTCCCATTTCGTGCTGGGCACCATGAAAAAAACGTGTTGTACACGAATCAATAGATTAAAAATAACGTGACAATTACACAAACTGCTGTGAGACCGTGTTGCTATAGACATATAAACAGAAAGGCTGCCGCTGCCCAGGATGTTGATATGTCAGGTCGGTTAAATGTTATATAGCGGTATAATGTCAATAGTTTGATGTCTGTTGCTAACCAACTTAGCCATAGCAGGTATCCTATGCATTGGGTTATTTGTTTATCAGTACCAAATATTTGTCGGATAGGAACCGTCCGTTGCCTGTCGTACGAGTGCAACTTTTTTAACACATCCGGATGACCAACGGACCCGATTTTTTATACTACTGTACTTTATATACTGTGCCAATGTGAAGGCGGCATTGAAGTCTACGGGGATGATTGACAGACATCCCACCTCCAAAAATGACCCTCTTTGTCTCTTTCCCCCCCCCCCCCCCCCGTCTCTTTCTCTCCATCCCTCTCTATCTGCAGTCTTAGTGAAACCAGTGGAGGTTTGTGGAATTTCGTGTTCGGTGGCCTTTGCAAAAAAAACAAAAAAAACCTTTGTAGAGTCCACCTTTATTTCCAACCCGCTGCTTCCTTTTTGTCCCTTGTAAAACCTCTTTTTGGTTTTTTATTTTTAGGGTTTTCTAATCCTTCTCTCTCTCTCTCTCTCTCTCTCTCTCTCTCTCTCTCTTTCTCTCTCTCTGCTATTGCTTTTCGCTGTTGTGTAGTCTTAAACAAAAACCTCTTTATCTTCGCTGTCCTTTTCTCTCAGAGATGAAAAAGATTCTTTAACTAGCTCAAAGGTTTATGGAGCCATGTTTTTTGGCCCGCTAAGGAATTCTGGGAATCGCAGTTTCTTCCGGCTCTCGCGTACAAAGTGTTAAAGAACTAATAAATATTTAACACTATATTAGATTTAAATTATTATGAGGGGGAAAAAAAAGCATTCAAGTAGCATTTTTAGATTGTAGTTCTGGACAAAAAGAAACCTCAGTTGTGACACATTTCCCAGAGTTCCTTGGGGCTTCCTGTGTGCATTGGGTGTATTTCATTGGTTCCCACCGAAACTTGTTGACTTCCTGCGCAAACTTCTCTCACGGGACAAACAAAAGTTACACAAGTGGTTCAAAGGGGGGAGAATATTAAAAAAAATCTACTATTTCAGGACACGTAATGAAAAAAAAACAAAAAAAAACGATTTTAAAGATTTCTAAAGAAATTAAAAGAAGATAAAAAAAAATATTTCGCACTATAAATCTATTTTTATAGGTGTTTTGGAAAAACTGAACTGCATGTTTAGTTAGTTCGTCCGATGCGTTTCACGTGATCGAATCCCTCGTTTTTTTTGGGTTTTTTTTTTGGGGTCCAGCTTTTTTTTTTTAAAAGTCTGTTGAGCCCAAAACGGGGGAAGAATAAAAAGTCTGTATTGTCAAAGCGAATCGAGCCTCTAACCCCCCCGTTTCACGTCAGGAGAAACAATCCGTAGCGTCTGTGCTTTCTGCGACTAACACGTTAAAAAACTAAAAAAAACTTAAATTTTAAATTTAACGATGGATTCATTTGTTTCCGTGTTTGGTGAAGGAGGGGGAATGTGATTGGTCCACTCAATCTGTCAGTTGATTTCTGGGGTGTTCGTCTGTGGTTGAATGTTATATTCAGTCATTTCAGGAGCAAATGTTGTTTCCGCGCACCTCTGGATTTGAGCGTTCTCTACATTTGGTGGTTTTTGCGTGAAAGCAAAGGGGGCGGGCGTCGGAAACAGACGTATGGACGAGCCCCCATTTGGCAAAGAAAAAGATTGCTGGGGGTCGTTTGTGGTTGAATGTTATATTCAGTCATTTCAGGAGCAAATGTTTCCGCGCACCTCTGGATTTGAGCATTTTCTACTTTTGGTGGTTTTTGCGTGAAAGCAGGTGGGGGAAGGGGGGGGGGACAGACGAATGGACGAGCCCCCATTTGGGAAAGAAAAAGATTGCTGGGGGTCGTTTGTGGTTGAATGTTATATTCAGTCATTTCAGGAGCAAATGTTTCCGCGCACCTCTGGATTTGAGCATTTTCTACTTTTGGTGGTTTTTGCGTGAAAGCAAGGGGGGGAGGAGGGGAGCAGACGAATGGACGAGCCCCCTTTTGGGAAAGAAAAAGGAGGATTGGGCGGCGGGGTGTTTGGAGGGGGGGGGGGGGGGTTGGGGGGGACAAAACTCAGACGAAACCAGGAAATACACCCACATGTAACAAAAACCAAACAGCCGGTCCAAGCTGTTTCAATGTTTTTTCTGTGTTTTATGTCGAAAAATGAAACTTTGCTGGTGATTTTAAAAACGTGAAAACCTTAATCACAGCTGCTGTCGAAAATACATAGTGTTTAAGAATTACAAATATTGAAAAATCACTTCATTTACCTGTGAAGAAACTGTGTCTGTGTTTTTAACTATTTCTTGTACAATTATACAGATTCTTTTATGAGGAACTTGGTGCCAAGTAGCTGAAATACGGGAGAGAGGGAATCTCTTATTATCAATGTTAACAGTGTTATAAAATTCTAAATACAAACAAATTAAAATATTAAAAAAGAGAAAAACTATGGTACATTTCTATTTTTTGTTATGATTTTTTTGTTATGAACACATGACTAACTGATGCTAACTTTGAGTGCCTGGCTTATTTTTTATTATTATTATTATTATTTTGGAAAGACATCTTTTTGCGTTTGTTTACCATGAATAATGCTGCAAATCCGAAAATGTACATACTTCATTTTTATAGCAGTTGTTCTTTTATAAGTTTACTAGGTTCTCATCCGTTCAGAGGAACGTGTCACGTACATGGTTGTCTTTCTGTAACCCGGTTTTGACCATCTTACAGGTGCCATATTCATAATAAAAATTTCTCTCGAATTTGTTACCAGATTGCATCATTTCTTCTGTTTGACACCTTCAGCCATCCCGCCCCCCACACAAAATAATATACAGATGCTGCCACATCTTAGTAAGCTGCTTTCTTTCTTCTGTCCTTTATTTTTAGGTTCCTTATTTTTTTATTGTTATTGTTTTAAAGGCAGGAAGGATTCTGCTTGTTTTCTGGTTCCTGTTAAGATAAATCTTATATAAGATTGACACGGAAGGAGATCCTTGTGAAACGTTGGTGGTGTGAGATGAATAAATGTATTACGCAGCAATGTGAAGACAGACAGACAGACACACACACACACACACACACACACACACACAGACAGACAGACAGACAGACAGACAGACACACACACTCACAGAAACACACACACACACACAGACAGACAGACAGACAGACAGACAGACAGACAGACAGACAGACACACACAGACTGACAGACAGATAGACAGACACAAATACAGACAGACACAAACAGAGACACACACACACACACACACACACACAGACAGACAGACAGACAGACAGACAGACACACACACTCACAGAAACACACACACACACACACACACACAGACACACAGACAGACAGACAGACAGACAGACACACACACAGACTGACAGACAGATAGACAGACACAAATACAGACAGACACAAACAGAGACACACACACACACACACACAGACAGACAGACACAAATACAGACAGACAGACACACAGACAGATAGACAGACAGACACAAATACAGACAGACACAAACAGAGACAGACACACAGACACACAAATACAGACAGAGAGACAGACACACACACACAAATACAGACAGAGAGACAGACACATACACACACAGACACGCAAATACAGACAGAGAGACAGACACACACACACAGACACACAAATACAGACAGAGAGATAGACACATACACACACACACACACACACACACACACAGACAGACAGACAGACAGACACACACACAGACAGACAGACAGATAGACAGACACAAATACAGACAGACACAAACAGAGACACACACACACACACACACACACAGACAGACACAAATACAGACAGACAGACACACACACACACAGACAGACAGACACAAATACAGACAGACACAAACAGAGACAGACACACAGACACACAAATACAGACAGAGCAGACACACACACACAAAGTACAGACAGAGAGACAGACACATCACACACAGACACACAAATACAGACAGAGAGACAGACAGACACACAGACACACAAACAGACAGACAGACACACACATACACACACACACACACACACACACACAGACACAGACAGACAGACAGACACACAGACTGACAGACAGACACACAGACTGACAGACAGACAGACAGACAGACACAAATACAGACAGACAGACACACACACACACAGACACAGACACAGACACAGACAGACAGACAGACTACTTCTCACACACCGACACACACACAGACAGAGCAGACAGACGCACACGCACACACGCGCGCACACACAGACACGCAGGCCCAGACCGAGACAGACACACACACACGCGGGCAGACAGACAGACAGACACAAATACAGACAGACAGACACACACACACACAGACACAGACAGACAGACAGACAAACAGACACACACAGACAGACAGAGAGACAGACACACACACACACAGACAGACAGACACACACAGAGACAGACAGACACACACACAGAGTCAGACAGACACACATACAGACAGACGGAGACAGACGGCTGCCGCGTGTCTTGCTCATGACAAGATGACCACCAAAGGCCTCCCCAGCAGATCATTTAAAGGGTCAACGCATTCTCATGAACGGGTTCATATGATACCTAGTTGAAAACGTATGCACAACAATTCGTACGATATCCTACGAAATTACGGCAACTGCAGACCCGTCACATGAAAGTTAAGTTTAGCGGAGAAAAGGGTGAGCGTCTTACACCGATGATGTTAAGTTTAGACACCAGAAAGACCAGTTAAGATTAGAAAAAAGACTGTGGTTTGAGTTAAAACTCTCCCGGGACATGAACACCTGTCCTGGGTGAAAGTCTTGTGTTTTCTCCTTAACTTCTTCAGGACATGAACACCTGTTTCCTGGTGAAAGTCTTGTGTTTTCTCCTTAACTTCTTCCGGACATGAACACCTGTTTCTTGGTGAAAGTCTTGTGTTTTCTCCTTAATTTCTTCAGGACATGAACACCTGTTTCCTGGGTGAAAGTCTTGTGTTTTCTCCTTAACTTCTTCCGACATGAACACCTGTTTCTTGGTGAAAGTCTTGTGTTTTCTCCTTAACGTCTTCAGGACATGAACACCTGTTTCTTGGTGAAAGTCTTGCATTTTCTCCTTAACTTCTCCAGGACATGAACACCTGTTTCCTGGTGAAAGTCTTGTGTTTTCTCCTTAACTTCTTCAGGACATGAACACCTGTTTCCTGGTGAAAGTCTTGTGTTTTCTCCTTAACTTCTTCCGGACATGAACACCTGTTTCTTGGTGAAAGTCTTGTGTTTTCTCCTTAACGTCTTCAGGACATGAACACCTGTTTCTTGGTGAAAGTCTTGCATTTTCTCCTTAACTTCTTCAGGACATGAACACCTGTTTCCTGGTGAAAGTCTTGTGTTTTCTCCTTAACTTCTTCAGGACATGAACACCTGTTTCTTGGTGAAAGTCTTGTGTTTTCTCCTTAACGTCTTCAGGACATGAACACCTGTTTCTTGGTGAAAGTCTTGCATTTTCTCCTTAACTTCTCCAGGACATGAACACCTGTTTCCTGGTGAAAGTCTTGTGTTTTCTCCTTAACTTCTTCAGGACATGAACACCTGTTTCCTGGTGAAAGTCTTGTGTTTTCTCCTTAACTTCTCCAGGACATGAACTCTGCTCCCCCCTCTTGAAAGCTCTGTGTTTTTAGGAGCCAAACACCCCCCGACCTCCTCCCTACAAGGATCTTCACGCTCTCATACACGGGGAAATTTGAGTAGGGTATGAACTTCTAAAGCAAAGGATCTTCAATCTTTAATTTTTTGAAAGTTTTTTCCAAAATTAAAACGTCTTAACATGATTCCAACATATTATTAGCATATACAAATCCCCAATGATGATAGGCTTACTGGCCTATAGGTAATGTAGTCACTAAGGTAGCCATCTACAGATACAGTTCCAGATCCACGTGTATTTAACGTTAAAATATGATTCATAAAATCATGCCAACAATTATTAGGCTATTTGAATAGCTTAGTAGTCTATGCAAGAAATGTATCTATAAATGCTTGAGGCTGCCCTAAAAGTTGTAGTAGGATGAGTTTAATATGCAATAATAATACAATACAGTATATGTAGTAGGGGGTCCCTGCTCCATCTCTCTTTGAGTTAAGGGGTATTTGGCTTAAAAAACGTTTAAAAAAAGACCCCTGTTCGAAAGTATCTTCTATCTATCTACCTCAAAGAAGCAAATATTAGCGCGTCCCTCCAGGTGTCATGTTTCCATCACTGCCGATCGGAGCTGAAGCAGATATACCAGTGACTACTTCAGGATTTTCTCCTGAGAATGAATGCCAATTTCAGATTAGGTTCAACTTTATTGTCATTGTTCAGAGTACAAGTACAAAGACAACGAAATGCAGTTTGCGTCTAACCAGAAGTGCAAAAAGAGCAGAAAAGTGCAATGTGATATACAAAGTATAGACAGGTACAGACAGGTGGTGCATAGACAGGACAAGAACTATAGTGCAGTGTAGACAGTAGTATACAGTTGGTTTACAGAAGGTGGTTTAGAGAAATATAAATCACATATGCAATAACCTTTCCAACTAAAGGCAAAAGGTTTTTTTGTCCAGTGGGAAAGGACCCATAGATATATTGAATCCTGGATTTTCAAAGTAGGAGGACAAAACAAAGCACTGAGCGATAGACAGAAAAAAAGTATTTCCTCTAAAACATGCATGTTTCGCCTTCACGGCGTCTCCCTGACCTTCCTGTCAGCGTCAGATGAGCGGAGACGCTGCAGAGTGACGGAGGCCCCGAGGCGTTTTGAAACGAAGGTCCCATCCTGTCTGAAAAACCTTCAGACAGCCAATCAGGTACGTGTATCTGCAGCAGAGAGGTGGAGGTGGACACATCAACTGGCACACTGGTCACTCTTCATTTGGGGTTGGCTTCACCTTTGAGTCTCGCTGCTTGTAGACCAATATGGTGTCAAGGTATACTCTCTTTATTATGGAACGTTTTAGTCGTCTTTTTCGACACTTTTGTCCCTTTTCCCCCGATGTTTTTGGCACTTTTTTCAGCGTTTTTTTCCCTCACTTTTATCTAAGTATTTTTGGCACTTTTTCCGATGTTTCTGACGATTTTTTCCTAGCCTCATGAGACCGTGAGACCGTTCTGATCTGGCGAGCTCCAGTTTTCCACTCGCAGATCAGTCTGGCATCTTGAGACAGAGAACATTTGGAGCCGTTCGCCAAACGACCGACCAATCAGCGTTGGTTTGGAGGCGGGTTTAGGTGTGACGCAACGAGAAGCGACTGTTCAGTCTAAACAGCGTGGCGGCTTCCACAGATGAAATGAGCGTAGCTATCACGCAAGTTTTATCCGAATTAGAAAGTATTCCTTCATTGAAAGAAGAGCAAAAAACGGCACTGGAGGCTTTTCTCGGAGGAAAAGATGTTGTTGCTCTTCTCCCGACTTTTTTTTAGGTTTCGGCAAGAGTTTGATATATCGTTGATCTGATTGGTTGATTTGGCCGTCCATCACCAACATAGGTGGTGATAGACGGATGGTTTATCCAATCAGCTAACCAGCATCTGACCCATCTGTCCATCACCAACATAGGTGGTGATAGACAGATGGTTTATCCAATCAGCTAACCAGCATCTGACCCATCTGTCCATCACCAACATAGGTGGTGATAGACAGATGGTTTATCCAATCAGCTAACCAGCATCTGACCCATCTGTCTATCACCAACATAGGGTGGTGATAGACAGAATAGATTTATCCAATCAGCTAACCAGCATCTGACCCATCTGTCTATCACCAACATAGGTGGTGATAGACAGATGGTTTATCCAATCAGCTAACCAGCATCTGACCCATCTGTCTATCACCAACATAGGTGGTGATAGACAGATGGTTTATCCAATCAGCTAACCAGCATCTGACCCATCTGTCTATCACCAACATAGGTGGTGATAGATGGATGGGTCAGGTTAGGGTGGGGGGGAGTTCACACTGCACGTTGTCAAACGCACCAAACACTGTGAACAAACGTCACACAATCGAGACAGACGTTTTTTTATTGGACAGAATATCCCAAACTTGCGGACACTTCTGCTCTCAGAGATAACGGAGCAACACAAAACTTATAACGTCTTGCGTTTTCTGGTTCTGCTTCAGTGTTTCTAATACACAGAACAAGATTATAAACGCAGCACTTTTGCTTTTGCCCCCATTTTTCATGAGATGAACTCAAAGATCTAAGACTTTTTCTATGTAGGCCTACACAAAAGGCCTATTTCTCTTAAATATTCTTAAATGTTCACAAATCAGTCTACATCTGTGTTAGTGAGCACTTCTCAATTGCAGAGATCATCCATCCACCTCCCAGGTGTGTCATATCAAGATGCTGATTAGACAGCATGATTATTGCACAGGTGTGAAGTCCTGTCTTGTTTGACCCATCCAACCAGCCTCCCTATGTGGATTTTCGGGCTTTTATACTACTCTCTACCGTTGTCGCTATTAATACTACGTCATCTTCAAACCCTGTGTAGCTGCTGCTCTCCCCGTTGCGATCTGCACACACGCTGAAGGTCGCTTTTTGCGTCTGACAGCCACTGCCCTAACGTCCGTATTATACGAGGTCGGCGTGTCTTTTGCAGCTTTAATTGTGTTGACTTCGGGTCACATTGACCCATTTTAAATATTTGTTTTATATCAGAAAATATGGGACGTAGAAATAAGCGCTGAAAAAGTATAGAAGAAAAATTTTAAAATATAAAACGTTGGAAAAAGCAAAAACAAACTGTGAAAAAAAGGCGTCAAAAACATCCAAAAAACGTTTTTTCAAGGTTGAAAGGAAGACAACACAAGGATTAATTCATCTAGCTATTCTCTCCACTCTTTTATCAAGTCCTCCTTGTCTCTCTGACTTTTACTACCTTTCTCTCTGTATCATCTCCCCTCCACCCCTCCCCCCTACCCCTCCTCCTCCTCCTCCTCTTCCTCCTCCTCCTCCTCCTCCTCCTCCTCCATGCAGTAATAAGAGCGGAGAGGTCAGCCAGCCGACCTTCTGAGGCCGACCAGCCAACTTTAAATATTTCACACTATATTAAATGAGCGCACATGAATCATAGATCACAGGCAGCGCTCCTCTGTGTGTGTGTGTGTGTGTGTGTGTGTGTGTGTGTGTGTGTGTGTGTGTGTGTGTGTGTGTGTGAGATGAACCCGAAGCTCCTTCTAATAACCTCTGGCTGTCCGTCTCAGGGAGGAGGCCTGATGTGGAATTTAGATCGGACAGCGCCGGCCGCTCAACGAAGGCGTAACGAGCGGCCTTTCATCATCGGCCCCCATGATGGACAGATGATGACACAAAGCGTTAGAGATGAAATCTCTCTAACTATTACGCTCTCTTTTTTAGGGGCTGATCTTGCTAATTCCCAACATGCACCAGAAGTCAAAATATCACAAAAATCTCTATGAGTATTTTTGGAGACACGCCGTCGTTAAACCGGAGACTTGACCTACAGGGAGTCTGACTGTCTGCGCTGCTTGAAAAGAGAATATTTATTGCATGTATTACATCTATCCACAACCAGCACTTGTTCTCTGGGTTTCATGTTGCATTGTGGGACAATTTGAGGCTTTTACGGTACAGAAATAGTTCTGTACTGTGAGCTCCGGGTAAATCTGTGGAGCTGCAGGATGAACGGGACAGGAAAGAGGAAAATAAATATTTATTATACACAGACATCATTTTCATATCCCTAATGCTTGTTTTTACGTTTGAAATACTGACTATAGTCTTAGAAGGTATTCAAATGAGACTTGAACTGCAGGCAGTTGTGACGGGGTCCAAGTTCCTCCCGACTTGCGAGAGCACAGACCATGAATATACTGTAATAGTATGTCAACTGGACACAGGATCCCAAAATGGCGCCTATGTAGTTCAGTAGAGTGTCATGCCCCAAAGCCAAAAAGGTTTCTGAGCTTCCGGGTTTACTTCCTTGATCTGCGGCCGCTAAATATGCTCAGTAGTGTTTTTTCCACTGGCTGATAGACTTTACATTGTGGTGACCTCACAGGAAGGTCTGGCTAGTCCACACAGCATTCCTAGATGCCATATGTTTTTCCTACTATGGCCACGCCAAGACCCGCCCTTCAATAGCATTCACACACTACTATTGGCCACGCGTCCATACTTACAGTTAGTTAGTTAGTTAGTTACAGTTTATTTCTGTGTCATGCCAAACATTTTGGCCCATCCCACATGGGATTACAAGACACCACAAACGTACTTATTTAACAAACGTCTTCCTGTCGCATATACAAATCATTCGGAGAAATACATGAATATAAATATATACATATACATATATATACACACACATACACATTACATACAAACAACAAATCCTCATCTACAGTTCATCTCGATAAAGAGCTGGTTTCCTCTTCTCCCAAGCTTTCTCAAGCTAACTGGCTAATTTATATGTTTCATAGGTGAACAACCATCTCAGTCTTTGAGCGTCATCCATATTTACCAAATCAATCGCTGCTTTCATCTTACGAAACCAAAAATCACACTGTTCACAATAAAATATGTGTACACTTACACGTACAGGTCCTATCCCCTGACCAATCGGCTAACCCTAACCTTAACCACTCGAGGTCAATGCCTAACCCCAACCAATCGAGCTGCTATTGAAGGGCGGGTCTTGCCATAGTGGCCATAGTGTGGATAAGATAATCTTTTATGAGTAACCCGATGACTGCATTGTGGGAGATGTTTTTTCTATTGTTTTCCAGCGTATTTTCCTGCTGAAAGCTCCGGGGAGTTTCTGTTGTGTCAGCGTGCTCATTAGCTTAACATATTGCTAGCTAGCTAATACGAGGTGATGCTATCAGTCAACAATATTAGGTTTTAAGATCTCATCACTATTATACTGTAATAAAACCAGTCGGAATGACATGAGAGTATTGTAAGATGTTTATATTGCACCCCGCTTGTGTTTTGCTGAACAGAGCATTTAGCTAAGTACGTTACTGTGTTTTAATTGTGTTTTACTGAAGTAAACCTACTAATCTTAATAGGGAAATAATACATTAATGTCATGTTGTTTAAACTTAATAGCATACATGATGATATAAAAATGTATAAATCATTTAAGAAACATAATTTATTGTAAGTAAAGAAAGAATAAACAGTTCTCGTATAGCAATAGCTAATGGTTTTAAAGCGACCATCTTATGTTCATTTTCAGGTTCATAATAGTATTTAGAGGTTGTACCAGAATAGGTTTACATGGTTTAATTTTCAAAAAACACCATATTTTTGTTGTACTGCTTATTGCTGCAGCTCCTCTTTTCACCCTGTGTTCAGGTCTCTGTTTTAGCTACAGAGTGAGACCTCTCACTGCTGTAACATCTTTGTTGGCAGTCGCACATGCTCAGTAGCTAGGTAAGGACTACACGCTCAGTAGCTAGGTAAGGACTACACGCTCAGTAGCTAGGTAAGGACTACACGCTCAGTAGCTAGGTAAGGACTACGTGCTCAGTAGCTAGGTAAGGACTACATGCTCAGTAGCTAGGTAAGGACTACACGCTCAGTAGCTAGGTAAGGACTACACGCTCAGTATCTAGGTAAGGACTACACGCTCAGTAGCTAGGTAAGGACTACACGCTCAGTATCTAGGTAAGGACTACATGCTCAGTAGCTAGGTAAGGACTACACGCTCAGTAGCTAGGTAAGGACCACATGCTCAGTAGCTAGGTAAGGACTACACGCTCAGTAGCTAGGTAAGGACTACACGCTCAGTAGCTAGGTAAGGACTACACGCTCAGTAGCTAGGTAAGGACTACGTGCTCAGTAGCTAGGTAAGGACTACAGCTAGGTAAGGACTACACGCTCAGTAGCTAGGTAAGGACTACACGCTCAGTAGCTAGGTAAGGACTACATGAGCTAGCTAGCTGTTTCTCCAACTTCAGTAGAACAAGGCAGGATTAGCTGGGAGACTTCTTCTAAACGAGGGCACACTTCCAACTTTACGTGGAATACCTGCAGAACAGGGACATGGAAGTAGTTCTTTTGTAGATTATGGTGAACTAGTGTGTGTTGTAGCAGTGTTTTGCCATTGAGAACGAGCTAACATGCTAACGGTTAGCCCCCTAGGCCCCCTCGTCTCTGCTAGTGACGTAGAAAGCCGTGCAGATGTTGACCAGCTCACCCGGAGACTGAAGGCAGGACACATTCAGGAACCGTATCTCACTCAGAACAGCATGGATGGTTTTTTCAAAGTGTGTATGAGTGTGGAAGCACCAGAGACACAAAATAACTCCCCAAATACCAGAAAAAAGTGATTTTTTCATAATATGGGCTCTTTAAAGCTATGGTGCGTAGTTTCTGTCGCCCCCATGAGGAATTCTAAGTAACTAAAACAAAATTGTCAGCCACATGATACAAGCCACCTCCTCCTCCAAGGAGGACACGGAGGATTAAAAAAAACATGATGGACTCTTCACTTGAGTTTCTGCGCGGGAATGTCAGCGGACGCCACAATCTTCTGAACATAGTCATACTGAGAGATCCAGAGAGAGTCGTGTGGAGCTGAGAGTCTTAATCAGCTTTGTAGCAACTCATTTGGCAACGGCTTGAATGTAAAGGACGTTCATTAATATCAAAACGGCATGCACTAAAGCCTTAAAGTGCCAGATATTTGAATGGAGTTTGGTCTGTAGATGTGTATCTTAAAGACATTTGAAAGAATAACACTGATGTAGTTGATGTCTTGGAGAAGTGCTCACATTTAGGTGGCAGATGTGACGTCAACAAGCACATTAGTAATAAAAGTTCCAGATTTTTTTAACAGAGTTTGGTGTGTAGAGGTGGGTCTCACGGAGAGTAGTTGATGATACAGAGAAGCTGTCTAATCTACCGTATTTTCCGGACTATAAGTCACACTATTTTTTCATGCTTTGGCTGGTGCTGCGACTTATAGTCAGGTGCGACTTATATATCAAAATATATATAATGTAACATGTTTTTAAATGTTATTTCATGCTGAAAACATTACCGTCTACAGCCGCGAGAGGCGCTCTAGGCTTGTGACGACTATATGCTGCTCCTAAAGACAACTGAGAAAGAAAAGAAGCTGCAGGAGACTGCAGGTAGTAAAACACGCAGCCGAAAACGGTAATCGAGCAGCAGAAGGAGAGTTTGGAGTGAGAGAGAAACTTGTGAGGGACTGGAGAAAAGGTTAGTCTTACTGCAATGAAGAAAACAAAGAAAGCTAGTCGCGCTGAAATCCAGATGGCCAGAGCTGGAGGAAGGAGTCCACAGATGGGGGCTTGAACAACGTGCTGCTGGGAGAGGCTCGTCAACAGTGCAGCTACGTTACGTTAACATAGAGGACACCTACCGTATTCAGCCCCTTGTTCTGGGGGCTGTTGGGTAGTTTAATAACTGTTAATGTGTTACGTTAACGTAGAGGACACCTACCGTATTCAGCCCCTTGTTCTGGGGGCTGTTGGGGAGTTTAATAACTGTTAATGTGTTACGTTAACATAGAGGACACCTACCGTATTCAGCCCCTTGTTCTGGGGGCTGTTGGGGAGTTTAATAACTTGCCTTTCCAGATTAAATGTCTGTTCTTGGTCTTGGATTTTGTGAAATACATTTCTAAATAAATGCGACTTATAGTCCAGTGCGACTTATATATGTTTTTTTTCCTCTTCATGACGCATTTTTTGACTTACAGTCCGGAAAATACGGTAAGTAGCAGCTGTGATTGTGAAAGAGCACAAATACTATTAAAAAGCCAGCTTTTTTTTAATTGGAGTTTGGTCTGTAGATGTGCATCTTACAAAGACAATTGTTACCAGAATAACACAGATTTAGTTGATGATCTGAAAAGCGTTTACATTTAAAGTAGCAAATGTGATTGTCAACAAGCACATATAGTGTTAAAGTGACAGATTTTTTAAAAGGAGTTTGGTTGGGGAGTAGGAGTGCTAAAAGTGTGTACTGAGCTGGTTGACTCCAGTATGAGTCTGCTGAAGTAGTAATAGAGTGAGATGTGGTTAAAAGACCCAAAAAGCTGTCATTTGCTGTTATTTTATATAGCGGCAGCAACATGATGCCCCTATAACAGGTTATTTTGACATTTCTTTTTTCTTTTGTCGCCTGTAATATGTGCCACATCTCTTCATTCAGTGAAAGCAGGAGTGCATCAGTAGGCCGTGAGTGATAAGTCTGGTCTCTGGTCACGTTGTGGTAGAAAGGGTAAAACTGTTATGCAGGAAAATACATTCTGTTAAAGTTTATGTTGGGTTTTGTTTTTTATCATAAAGCAGGCCAAGGTGCTATATAAATACTGTGAAAGTATCAAAATGCTCAATCCAAAGAGAAATACACACAGCCCGTATTCATAAACTGTGGCTGTGTCTCAAACCGCCTACTGGCACACTTCAAACAATTAGTTTTAATTATGTAGTGTCGATATAACGCAAAAAGTCATTGAGTATATATATACTATATATATATATATATACTATATATATATATATATATATATATATATATATAATATACACTATATATATAATATATATAGTGTATATAGTGTATATTATATTGAGTATGTATATATATATATATATATATAAGTATATAGTAGTCGATATAACGCAAAAAAGTCATTGAGTATATATATAATATATATATAATATATATATATATATACTATATATATAATATATATATATAGTATATATATATATAATATACACTATATACACTATATATATAATATATATATAAGTATATAGTGTCGGTATAACACAAAAAGTCATTGAGTATATATATAATATATATATATATATATATATATATATATATATATAATATATATATAAGTATATAGTGTCGGTATAACACAAAAAGTCATTGAGTATATATATAATATATATAGTGTATATTATATTGAGTATATATATTATATATATAAGTATATAGTGTCGATATAACGCAAAAAGTCAGTGCACTGAAAGTACCAGGATGACCCTCTAAAAACGGTCAGAAAGTTCAGTGTGGAACGATGGACCCTACTCGCACTAAACGGGCGCCATCTTGACTACAGAGCGGAAGGTGAGGGGCCAAGGACGTCGGCAAGCCCTTGACCGGCAGCTGATTGGACAAACGCACCACGTGGGTCTGGCTAGTCCCGAATTTCAGAATCGACCATAATGGCGGCTCATTCGGAATACGATCTCGTATTTTACGGAAATAGTTCACCGAAACGTGTTTCTGAAAACATTTTAAGCGAGAATTAGGCCGTGCAGTTGCTGAATCTGTCTGTTTTTTTGATAGACAAAGGTCAGTTTGATTTTCGTCAGATTTTGAGAGGTGGCGAGCCGAGCGACTGCTGCTCATTTGCATACAGGAAGGCCTGTATTTTTGCGTTCGTCATTTCCGGTAAGTGTTTTAACAATAAGTGATCCTTTTGGGACAATACTAACCATAGAAAGTGGACACTACGGCAGTAAGTGGTCAGTGCACAGATGGAAGTATGCGGAATGAGACACAGCCTGTGCCTTTAAACAAGCCATCAGGACATCCGTACATTGGTGATGTCACAACTATACTATATATATGTAGAAAGTGCCGCTACAGTGCCGTTACAGTCATTCCCCAGTCGAAATGACAGTGCAGAGACGCAGAGAGAGTAGATTCAGAAGACCCAAAAAGATGACCAATCAGAACAGATTGGGCTTTTTCAGGAGGGGGGCCAAAAGTGACAGCCTCTAAAACGGAGCGTTTCAGACAAAGAGTGACTACAGGTATATTCAGACAGACAGTATGATAAAAAAATCATGTTTTTGACACATTAAAGCATGTACACATGTTTTAGTAGTAACCCAAAATACAAGTATTAACCTAAAAAAAAAAACATGATATGGGACCTTTAATATATTTGCCAGTAAACAGCTCTTTTATAGCATGGATTCTGGTCTACAGTTTTGCTCACTTTACTTTGTTGATGAAGTAGATGAATTTGGCTCATGGAATGAGTAAGAATGAATGTAAGACAGTATTAAAACAGTGTGGAAGATTATCTTTACCTGACACTGTGACTTCTTCCCACAGACTTAAAACCACGTCCACATGTCATCACTCAGAGCCGGCGTTGAGGTGGAGCTAAAGGGACATCTAGAGGATGAACACGGGAACTGCAGGTGAGTTTAAACCATTTCAAAAAACACCTACTATATATACTACATTAGAGTCTGGTTTCTATGAATACCAGTTTCATGAATATTATGTTAAGATATATGAATAATTGTTTACTTTTAGGAAGTTATTTTGTTATTTTTACATAAGCAGCATTTGGATATATAATATAATTATGTAGAATCCTATTAAAAACAGTACTTCATGCATTATGTATCATGATTATCAAACATGTTTTATGACATAATATGCCAGGGGTTCTCAAACTCAAAGGACTGCATCTGATTATGTTTCAAGGACAGAGGCCCAGAATGATAGGCAATAAATATCACATTTAATCCACTCATTTATAACTTTCCTGGTCAACATTTCCACCGTTGTACCACTTCTGTATATTCAGCATCACTATCAATTTATGAATCAATAGAAAATGTATTTAAAAATAGAAAATGTAACACTTTGCATCTAGAGTTTTTTCGACATACTATGCTATGACTTTTTCTTAAGATTATTTGTTGGGCATTTTGGCCTTTATTAATAGGACAGACGTAGAGAGGGAAGAGAAATGGGGAAGACATACAGCAAAGAGCTGCAGGTCGGAATCGAATCCTGGGCCGCTGCTGTAAGGACTGAGGCCTAAGACATGAGACGCACGCTGTACCAGGTGAGAAACCAGGGCATACTATACTATGACTTTTTTGTGACTTTCTGACGAAAAAAGTCATGAAAATTCATAGTATAAAATGTCGAAAAAATTCAGGAATAATCATAGTATAGTATGTCGAATAAAGTAAATAAAAAGTCATAGTATAGGATATCGAAAACATTCATAGTATAGTATGTTGAAAAAAGTCAAATAAACTATGTTGACTTATATGTCGAAATAAGTCATAGTCATAAAAAAGTACGTTGACTTATATGTCGGAACAAGTCATAGTATAGTTTGTCGTAATAAGTCATAAAAAAATATGTTGACGGGCCACTGGTTAGCTTACCTGGTAGAGCGTGCGCCCATATATAGCAGTTTACTCTTTGATGCAGCGGCCGCGGGTTCGACTCCGACCTGCGGCCCTCTGCTGCAGATCCTTCCCCTTCTCTCTCCCCTTTCACGTCTGACCTGTCCTATTCAAATAAAGGCCTAAAAATGCCCAAAAAATCATCTTTAAAGAAATATGTCGACTTATATGTCATAATAAATCAAACTATAGCATGTCGAAAAAGTATTAAAAGTCGTAGTACAGTACGTCGAAAATAAATCGTAAAAAACTCACAAAAAATCATGTGTCGAAAGAAGTCATAAAAAGGTCATAGTATAGTATCTCAGAAAAAATCTTAGTATAGAATGTCGACATACTATACTATGACTTTTTTCTACTTTTTTCTACCTACTATACTATGACTTTTTTTTCGACATATAACTATGACTTTTAATACTTTTTTCGACATATTATACTATGACTTTTTTCACGTTTTTAGACGTACTATAGTATGACTTTTTTTACGTCTTTCGACATACTTTTTTATACTTTTTTATACTTTTTTCAACATACTTTTTTATACTTTTTTCAACATACTATACTATGACTTTTTTATACTTTTTTCGACATACTATACTATGACTTTTTTTTCGACTTTTCTTGACTATGACTTTTTACTTTTTTCAACATACTATACTATGACTTCTTTGTACTTTTTTCTACCTACTATACTATTGCTTTTTTTCGACATACTACACTATGACTTTTTTTTGACATGCTATACTATGACTTTTTTTGACATACTATACTATGACTTTTTTCTACTTTTTTCTACCTACTATACTATGACTTTTTTTTCGACATATAACTACGACTTTTAATACTTTTTTCAACATATTATACTATGACTTTTTTCATGTTTTTAGACGTACTATAGTATGACTTTTTTCACGTTTTTAGACATACTATACTACGACTTTTTTTACGTCTTTCGACATACTTTTTTACACTTTTTTATAGTTTTTTCAATATACTATACTATGACTTTTTTATACTTTTTTCGACATACTTTTTTATACTTTTTTCGACATACTATACTATGACTTTTTTATACTTTTTTCGACATACTATACTATGACTTTTTTATACTTTTTTCGACATACTATACTATGACTTTTTTATACTTTTTTCGACATACTTTTTTATACTTTTTTCGACATACTATACTATGACTTTTTTATACTTTTTTCGACATACTTTTTTATACTTTTTTCGACATACTATACTATGACTTCTTTGTACTTTTTTCTACCTACTATACTATTGCTTTTTTTTTGACATGCTATACTATGACTTTTTTCACATTTTTAAACATACTATACTATGACTTTTTTACGTCTTTCGACATACTTTTTTTATACTTTTTTCAATATACTATACTATGACTTTTTTATACTTTTTTCGACATACTTTTTAATACTTTTTTCGACATACTATACTATGACTTTTTTTCGACTTTTCTTGACTATGACTTTTTACTTTTTTCAACATACTATACTATGACTTCTTTGTACTTTTTTCTACCTACTATACTATGATTTTTTTCTACTTTTTTCTACCTACTATACTATGTTTTTTTTTCGACATATAACTATGACTTTTAATACTTTTTTCGACATATTATACTATGACTTTTTTCACGTTTTTAGACGTACTATAGTATGACTTTTTTTACGTCTTTCGACATACTTTTTTATACTTTTTTATACTTTTTTCAACATACTTTTTTATACTTTTTTCAACATACTTTTTTATACTTTTTTCAACATACTATACTATGACTTTTTTTTCGACTTTTCTTGACTATGACTTTTTACTTTTTTCAACATACTATACTACGACTTTTTTACGTCTTTCGACATACTATACTATGTCTATTTTTTACTTCTTTCGACATACTTTTTTTATACTTTTTTCAATATACTATACTATGACTTTTTTATACTTTTTTCGACATACTTTATTATGACTTTTTTTCGACATACTATACTATGACTTTTTTTCGACTTTTTCTATGACTATGACTTTTTTTACTTTTTTCGACATACTATACTATGACTTCTTTGTACTTTTTTCTACCTACTATACTATTACTTTTTTTCGACATACTACACTATGACTTTTTTTTGACATGCTATACTATGACTTTTTTCTACTTTTTTCGACATATTGTACTATGACTTTTAATACTTTTTTTTACGACTTACTTTTTATACTTTTTTCGACATACTATACTATGAGTTTTTTTACTTTTTTTCGAAATACTATACTATGACTTTTCATGACCGAAAGAACGAGATCTAGGGTACAAGCGTCCGAAATGGGTTTCCTCAGGAGGGGCTGGCGTCTCACTTAGAGATAGGGTGAGAAGCTCAGTTATCCGTGAGAGCTCGGAGTAGAGCCGCTGCTCGGCTTTGCGTCGAAAGAGCCAGTTGAGGTGGTTCGGGCATCTGGTAAGGATGCCCCCTGGGACGCCTCCCTAGGGAGGTGTTCAGGCACGTCCAGCTGGGAGGAGGTCTCGGGGGAAGACCCAGGACTAGTTGGAGGGGACGTCCAGCTGGGAGGAGGCCTTGGGGAAGACCCAGGACTAGGTGGAGGGACGTCCAGCTGGGAGGAGGCCTCGGGGGAGACCCAGGACTAGGTGGAGGGATTATATCTCTAACCTGGCCTGGGAACGCCTCGGGATCCCCCAGTCGGAGCTGGTTAATGTGGCCCGGGAAAGGGAAGTTTGGGTCCCCTGCTGGAGCTGCTGCCCCCGCGACCCGACCCCGGATAAGCGGATGAAAATAGATGGATGGATGGATGGATATACTATGACTTTTTTTGGACTTTTCTTGACTATGACTTTTTAGTTTTTTCAACATACTATACTATGACTTCTTTGTACTTTTTTCTACCTACTATACTATGACTTCTTTTCGACATACTATACTATGACTTTTTTTCGACATACTGTACTATGACTTTTTTTCGACATACTATACTATGACTTTTTTTCGACATACTATACTATGACTTTTTTTTGACATACTGTACTATGAATTTTTTTGACATGTTATACTATGACTTTTTTTGACATTCTATACTATGACTTTTTTTGGACATACTATACTATGACTTTTTTCGACATACTATTCTGACTTTTATTTGACATGCTATACTATGACTTTTTTTTGACATGCTATACTATGACTTTTTTTGGACATACTATACTATGACTTTTTTTCGACATACTGTACTATGACTTTTTTTCGACATATTTTAATATGACTTTTTTTCGACATACTACACTATGACTTTTTTCGACATATTATACTATGACTTTTTTCGACATATTATACTATGACTTTTTTTGACAAGCTATACTATTACTTTTTTTCGACATACTATACTAAGACTTCTTTTTCGACATACTATACTATTACTTTTTTTGACATACTATACTATGACTTTTTTTCGACATATGACTTTTTTTCGACATACTATACTAAGACTTCTTTTTCGACATACTACACTATGACTTTTTTTCGACATACTACACTATGACTTCTTTTTCGACATACTATACTATGACTTCTTTTTCGACATACTATACTATGACTTCTTTTTTCGACATACTATACTATGACTTTTTTTTCGAAATGCTATACTATGACTTTTTTTTGGCATGCTATACTATGACTTTTTCTCGACATGCTATACTATGACTTTTTTTGACATACTATACTATGACTTTTTTTTTCTACTTTTTTTCGACATACTATACTATGACTTTTTTTTCGACATATAAACTATGACTTTTTAATACTTTTTTTCGACATACTATACTATGACTTTTTTTCACGTTTTTAGACATACTATACTATGACTTTTTTACGTCTTTCGACATACTTTATTATGACTTTTTATACTTTTTTTCGACATACTATTTTATGACTTTTTTTTCGACATACTATACTATGACTTTTTTTTCGACATTTTCTTGTACTATGACTTTTTACTTTTTTCAACATACTATACTATGACTTCTTTGTACTTTTTTCTACCTACTATACTATTGCTTTTTTTCGACATACTACACTATGACTTTTTTTTGACATGCTATACTATGACTTTTTTCACGTTTTTAGACATACTATACTATGTCTATTTTTTACATCTTTCGACATACTTTTTTATACTTTTTTCAATATACTATACTATAACTTTTTTATACTTTTTTCGACATACTTTTTTATACTTTTTTCGACATAATATACTATGACTTTTTTTCGACTTTTCTTGACTATGACTTTTTACTTTTTTCAACATACTATACTATGACTTCTTTGTACTTTTTTCTACCTACTATACCATTGCTTTTTTTCGACATACTACACTATGACTTTTTTTTGACATGCTATACTATGACTTTTTTCTACTTTTTTCGACATATTGTACTATGACTTTTAATACTTTTTTCGACATATTGTACTATGACTTTTTTCACGTTTTAAGACGTACTATAGTATGACTTTTTTCACGTTTTTAAACATACTATACTACGACTTTTTTTACGTCTTTCGACATACTATACTATGTCTATTTTTTACTTCTTTCGACATACTTTTTTATACTTTTTTTAATATACTATACTATGACTTTTTTATACTTTTTTTAATATACTATACTATGAGTTTTTTTACTTTTTTAGAAATACTATACTATGACTTTTCATGACCGAAAGAACAAGATCCAGGGTACAAGCGTCCGAAAAGGGTTTCCTCAGGAGGGTAGCTGGCGTCTTCCTTAGAGATAGGGTGAGAAGCTCAGTTATCCGTGAGGAGCTCGGAGTAGAGCCGCTGCTCCTTCGCGTCGAAAGGAGCCAGTTGAGGTGGTTCGGGCATCTGGTAAGGATGCCCCCTGGGCGCCTCCCTAGGGAGGTGTTCCAGGCACGTCCAGCTGGGAGGAGGTCTCGGGGAAGACCCAGGACTAGGTGGAGGGACGTCCAGCTGGGAGGAGGTCTCGGGGAAGACCCAGGACTAGGTGGAGGGACGTCCAGCTGGGAGGAGGCCTCGGGGAAGACCAAGGACTAGGTGGAGGGACGTCCAGCTGGGAGGAGGCCTCGGGGAAGACCCAGGATTAGGTGGAGGGACGTCCAGCTGGGAGGAGATCTCGGGGAAGACCCAGGACTAGGTGGAGGGACGTCCAGCTGGGAGGAGGCCTCGGGGAAGACCCAGGATTAGGTGGAGGGATTATATCTCTAACCTGGCCTGGGAACGCCTCGGGATCCCCCAGTCGGAGCTGGTTAATGTGGCCCGGGAAAGGGAAGTTTGGGTCCCCTGCTGGAGCTGCTGCCCCCGCGACCCGACCCCGGATAAGCGGATGAAAATAGATGGATGGATGGATGGATATACTATGACTTTTTTTGGACTTTTCTTGACTATGACTTTTTAGTTTTTTCAACATACTATACTATGACTTTTTTTTGGCATGCTATACTATGACTTTTTTTCGACATGCTATACTATGACTTTTTTTTGACATACTATACTATGACTTTTTTTCGACATATTATACTATGACTTTTTTTCGACATGCTGTACTATTACTTTTTTCGACATACTGTACTATGAATTTTTTTGACATGTTATACTATGACTTTTTTTGGACATACTATACTATGACTTTTTTTGGACATACTATACTATGACTTTTTTCGACATTTTTTCGACATACTATTCTGACTTTTATTTGACATGCTATACTATGACTTTTTTTTGACATCCTATACTAATACTTTTTTTTAGACATACTATGACTTTTTTTCGACATACTGTACTATGACTTTTTTTCGACATACTATACTATGACTTTTTTTCGACATACTACACTATGACTTTTTTTCGACATATTTTAATATGACTTCTTTTTGACATACTATACTATTACTTTTTTTGACATACTATACTATGACTTTTTTCGACATATTATACTATTACTTTTTTTGACAAGCTATACTATTACTTTTTTTGACAAGCTATACTATTACTTTTTTCGACATACTATACTATTACTTTTTTTGACATACTATACTATGACTTTTTTTCGACATATGACTTTTTTTCGACATACTATACTATGACTTTTTTTCGACATACTACACTATGACTTTTTTTCGACATATACACTATGACTTTTTTCGACATATTATACTATGACTTTTTTTCGACATACTATACTATGACTTTTTTTTGTTATGCTATACTATGACTTTTTTTCGACATACTACACTATGACTTTTTTTTTACATACTATACTATGACTTTTTTTTTCGACATATGACTTTTTTTTCGACATACTATACTATGACTTCTTTTTTACATACTATACTATGACTTTGTTTTCGACATACTATACTATTACTTTTTTTTTGACATTTACTATGACTTTTTTTCGAAATGCTATACTATGACTTTTTTTTTTTTCGACATGCTATACTATGACTTTTTTTCGACATATACTATTTTTTTCGACATGCTATACTATGACTTTTTTCTCGACATACTATACTATGACTTTTTTTTCGACATACTATACTATGACTTTTTTTTCGACATACTATACTATGACTTTTTTTTCGACATACTATACTATGACTTTTTTTTAGACATACTATGACTTTTTTTGACATACTATACTATGACTTTTTTAGACATATACTATGACTTTTTTTCGACATACTATACTATGACTTTTTTTCGACATACTATATGACTACTTTTTTCGACATACTATACTATGACTTTTTTTCGACATACTATACTATGACTTTTTTTTCGACATACTATACTATGACTTTTTTTTCGACATACTATACTATGACTTTTTTTTCGACATACTATACTATGACTTTTTTTTCGACATACTATACTATGACTTTTTTTCGACATACTATACTATGACTTTTTTTTCGACATACTATACTATGACTTTTTTTTCGACATACTATACTATGACTTTTTTTCGATATACTATGACTTTTTTTCGACATACTATACTATGACTTTTTTTTTGACATTCTATACTATGACTTCTTTTCGACATACTATACTATGACTTTTTTTTGTTATGCTATACTATGACTTCTTTTTCGACATACTATACTATGACTTCTTTTTCGACATACTCCACTATGACTTTTTTTTCGACATTCTATACTATGACTTTTTTTTTGACATTCTATACTATGACTTTTTTTCGAAATGCTATACTATGACTTTTTTTTGTTATGCTACACTATGACTTTTTTTCGACATACTACACTATGACTTTTTTTTTACATATTATACTATGACTTTGTTTTCGACATACTATACTATTACTTTTTTTCGACATATACTATGACTTTTTTTTTACATACTAATGACTTTTTTTCGAAATGCTATACTATGACTTTTTTTTTGACATTCTATACTATGACTTTTTTTCGATATGCTATACTATGACTTTGTTTTCGACATACTATACTATTACTTTTTTTCGACATATACTATGACTTTTTTTCGACATGCTATACTATGACTTTTTTCGACATCCTATACTATGACATTTTTTAAACATACTGTACTATGACTTTTTTTCGATCGACTATACTATGACTTTTTTTCGATATGCTATACTATGACTTTTTTTTGACATCCTATACTAATACTTTTTTTTCGACATACTATGACTTTTTTAACATACTATACTATGACTTTTTTTTTACATACTATACTATGACTTTTTTTGACATACTATACTATGATTTTTTTTGACATATGCTATACTATGACTTTTTTTGACATACTATACTATGATTTTTTTTCGATATGCTATACTATGACATTTTTTTGACATACTATACTATTACTTTTTTTATGACTTTTTTACATGCTATACTATGACTTTTTTTCGACATATTATACTATGACTTTTTTTCGACATACTATACTATGACTTTTTCTCGACATACTATACTATGACTTTTTTTCGACATACTATACTATGACTTTTTTTTGACATACTATACTATGACTTTTTTTCGACATACTATACTATGACTTTTTTTCGACATGCTATACTATGACTTTTTTTTGACATGCTGTACTATTACTTTTGTTGACATGCTGTACTATGACTTTTTTTTGACATGCTGTACTATTACTTTTTTAGACATACTATACTATGACTTTTTTAGACATATGACTTTTTTTCGACATACTACACTATGACTTTTTTTCGACATACTACACTATGACTTTTTTTTCGACATACTATACTATGTACTTTTTTTTCGACATACTATACTATGACTTTTTTTCTCGACATACTATACTATGACTTGTTTTTTTTCGACATACTATACTATGACTTTTTTTTCGACATACTATACTATGACTTTTTTTTCGACATGCTATACTATGACTTTTTTTTTCGACATACTATACTATGACTTTTTTTCGACATACTATACTATGACTTTTTTTTCGACATGCTATACTATGACTTTTTTTCGACATACTATACTATGACTTTTTTTCGACATACTATACTATGACTTTTTTTTGACTATGCTATACTATGACTTTTTTTTCGACATACTATACTATGACTTTTTTTTCGACATGCTATACTATGACTTTTTTTTTCGACATGCTATACTATGACTTTTTTTTCGACATACTATACTATGACTTTTTTTTCGACATACTATACTATGACTTTTTTTCGACATACTATACTATGACTTTTTTTTCGACATACTATACTATGACTTTTTTTCGACATACTATACTATGACTTTTTTTTCGACATACTATACTATGACTTTTTTTTCGACATGCTATACTATGACTTTTTTTTCGACATACTATACTATGACTTTTTTTTCGACATACTATACTATGACTTTTTTTTTATAAACTATTTTTGACATACTATACTATGACTTTTTTATTTACTTTTTTTGACATACTATACTATGACTTTTTTTTCGACATGCTATACTATGACTTTTTTTTCGACATACTATACTATGACTTTTTTTTCGACATACTATACTATGACTTTTTTTTTATACTTTTTTCGACATACTATACTATGACTTTTTTTTTGACATGCTATACTATGACTTTTTTTCGACATACTATACTATGACTTTTTTTTCGACATACTATACTATGACTTTTTTTTCGACATACTATACTATGACTTTTTTTTCGACATGCTATACTATGACTTTTTTTCGACATACTATACTATGACTTTTTTTTCGACATACTATACTATGACTTTTTTTTCGACATGCTATACTATGACTTTTTTTTCGACATACTATACTATGACTTTTTTTTCGACATACTATACTATGACTTTTTTTTCGACATACTATACTATGACTTTTTTTACTGACATACTATACTATGACTTTTTTTTTACTTTTTTTGACATGCTATACTATGACTTTTTTTCGACATACTATACTATGACTTTTTTTTCGACATACTATACTATGACTTTTTTTTCGACATACTATACTATGACTTTTTTTTCGACATACTATACTATGACTTTTTTTTGACATACTATACTATGACTTTTTTTTCGACATACTATACTATGACTTTTTTTTCGACATACTATACTATGACTTTTTTTTTCGACATACTATACTATGACTTTTTTTTCGACATACTATACTATGACTTTTTTTTCGACATGCTATACTATGACTTTTTTTTCGACATACTATACTATGACTTTTTTTTTCGACATACTATACTATGACTTTTTTTTTCGACATACTATACTATGACTTTTTTTTCGACATACTATACTATGACTTTTTTTTCGACATGCTATACTATGACTTTTTTTTCGACATACTATACTATGACTTTTTTTTTCGACATACTATACTATGACTTTTTTTTTACTTTTTTCGACATACTATACTATGACTTTTTTTTCTGACATACTATACTATGACTTTTTTTTCGACATACTATACTATGACTTTTTTTTCGACATACTATACTATGACTTTTTTTTCGACATACTATACTATGACTTTTTTTACTTTTTTTCGACATACTATACTATGACTTTTTTTTCGACATACTATACTATGACTTTTTTTTTCGACATACTATACTATGACTTTTTTTTTCGACATACTATACTATGACTTTTTTTTCGACATTTTTTCGACATACTATACTATGACTTTTTTTTACTCGACATACTATACTATGACTTTTTTTTTACTTTTTTTGACATACTATACTATGACTTTTTTTTCGACATGCTATACTATGACTTTTTTTTCGACATACTATACTATGACTTTTTTTCGACATACTATACTATGACTTTTTTTTCGACATACTATACTATGACTTTTTTTGACATACTATACTATGACTTTTTTTTTCGACATACTATACTATGACTTTTTTTTTCGACATACTATACTATGACTTTTTTTTTCGACATACTATACTATGACTTTTTTTTCGACATACTATACTATGACTTTTTTTTCGACATACTATACTATGACTTTTTTTTCGACATACTATACTATGACTTTTTTTCGACATACTATACTATGACTTTTTTTTCGACATACTATACTATGACTTTTTTTTCGACATACTATACTATGACTTTTTTTCGACTATACTATGACTTTTTTTCGACATACTATACTATGACTTTTTTTTCGACATACTATACTATGACTTTTTTTCGACATACTATACTATGACTTTTTTTTCGACATACTATACTATGACTTTTTTTTCGACATACTATACTATGACTTTTTTTTCGACATACTATACTATGACTTTTTTTTCGACATACTATACTATGACTTTTTTTTCGACATACTATACTATGACTTTTTTTTCGACATACTATACTATGACTTTTTTTCGACATACTATACTATGACTTTTTTTCGACATACTATACTATGACTTTTTTTTCGACATACTATACTATGACTTTTTTTTCGACATACTATACTATGACTTTTTTTTCGACATTTTTTCGACATACTATACTATGACTTTCTTTATACTTTTTTTCGACATACTATACTATGACTTTTTTTTCGACATACTATACTATGACTTTTTTTTTCGACATACTATACTATGACTTTTTTTTCGACATACTATACTATGACTTTTTTTTCGACATACTATACTATGACTTTTTTTTCGACATACTATACTATGACTTTTTTTCGACATACTATACTATGACTTTTTTTTCGACATACTATACTATGACTTTTTTTTCGACATACTATACTATGACTTTTTTGACTCGACATACTATACTATGACTTTTTTTTCGACATACTATACTATGACTTTTTTTACTTTTTTCGACATACTATACTATGACTTTTTTTCGACATTTACTATGACTTTTTTTCGACATCCTACACTATGACTTTTTTTCGACATACTATACTATGACTTTTTTTCGACATTATAATATGACTTTTTTTCGACATTCTATACTATGACTTTTTTTCGACATCCTACACTATGACTTTTTTTCGACATACTACACTATGACTTTTTGTTGTCATGGTATATTATGACTTTTTTTCGACATACTATACTATGACTTTTTATACTTTTTTCGACATACTATATGACTTTTTTTGACATACTGTTACTTTTTTTGACATTCTGTACTATTACTTTTTTTCAACATACTATACTATGACTTTTTTCGACATATACTATGACTTTTTTTCGACATACTATACTATGACTTTTTTTGACATACTATACTATGACTTTTTTTTCGACATACTATACTATGACTTTTTTTCGACATACTAATGACTTTTTTTCGACATACTATACTATGACTTTTTTCGACATACTATACTATGACTTTTTTTTGACATACTATACTGATTTTTTTTTACATACTATACTGATTTTTTTTTACATACTATACTATAACTTTTTTTCACATACTATACAATGAGTTTTTTATTATGGTATACTATTACTTTTTTTCGACATACTATACTGACTTTTTTTGACATTTTTCGACATACTATACTATGACTTCTTTATACTTTTTTCTAAATACTTTACTACGACTTTTTTTTACTTTTTTCGACATACTACACTATGACTTTTTTTTTACATACTATACTATGACTTTGTTTTCGACATACTACAGTATGACTTTTTTTCGGAAATACTACACTATGACTTTTTTTTTACATACTATACTATGACTTTGTTTTCGACATACTATATAATGACTTTTTTTTGACATACTATACAATGACTTTGTTTTCGACATATACTATTACTTTTTTTCGACATACTATACTATGACTTTTTTTTGACATACTATACTATGACTTTGTTTTCGACATACTATACTATTACTTTTTTTCGACATACTATACTATGACTTTTTTTCGACATACTATACTATGACATTTTTTCGACATGCTATACTATGACTTTTTTTCGACATACTATACTATGACTTTTTTTTCGACATACTACAGTATGACTTTTTTTTCGACATACTATACTATGGCTTTTTTTTACATACTATACTGACTTTTTTTTGACATACTATACTGATTTTTTTTTACATACTATACTGATTTTTTTTTACATACTATACTATGATTTTTTTTTCGACATACTATACTATGACTTTTTTCGACATACTATACTATGACTTTTTTTTCGACATACTATACTATGACTTTTTTCGACATACTATACTATGACTTTTTTTCGACATAATATACTATGATTTTTTTTCGATATGCTATACTATGACTTTGTTTTCGACATACTATACTATGACTTTTTTTTGACACGCTATACTAACTTTTTTTCGACATTTTTCGACATACTTTACTACGACTTTTTTTTACTTTTTTCGACATACTACACTATGACTTTTTTTTTACATACTATACTATGACTTTGTTTTCGACATACTATATAATGACTTTTTTTTGACATGCTATACTATGACTTTTTTTCGACATATACAATGACTTTTTTTTGACATACTATACTATGACTTTGTTTTCGACATACTATACTATGACTTTTTTTCGACATACTATACTATGACTTTTTTCGACATACTATACTATGACTTTTTTTCGACATACTACAGTAATGACTTTTTTCGACATACTACAGTATGACATTTTTTCGATATGCTATACTATGACTTTTTTTCGACATACTATACTATGATTTTTTTTCGATATGCTATACTATGACTTTTTTTCGACATGCTATACTATGATTTTTTTTCGATATGCTATACTATGATCTTTTTTTCGATATGCTATACTATGATTTTTTTTCGACATGCTATACTATGACTTTTTTTCGACATACTATACTATGATTTTTTTTTACATGGTATACTATTATTTTTTTCGACATACTATACTGACTTTTTTTGACACGCTATACTAACTTTTTTCGACATTTTTCGACATACTATACTATGACTTTTTTTTTAAATATTTTTTCATCATACTACACTATGACTTTTTTTTACTTTTTTTCGACATACTATACTATGAATTTTTTTCAACATACTATACTATGACTTTTTCTTGACATGCTATACTATGACTTTTTTTTACATACTATACAATGACTTTTTTTCGACATACTATACAATGACTTTTTTTCGACATACTATACTATGACTTTTTTTTGACATTCTATACTATTACTTTTTTTTTACATATACAATGACTTTTTTTCGACATACTATTCTGACTTTTTTTCGACATACTATACTATGACTTTTTTTCGACATACTATACTATGACTTTTTTTTGACATACTATACTATGACTTTTTTTTTGACATACTATACTATGACTTTTTTTTCGAAATACTATACTATGACTTTGTTTTCGACATACTACAGTAATTACTTTTTTCGACATATACTATGACTTTTTTTCGACATACTATACCATGACTTTTTTTTGACATGCTATACTATGACTTTTTTTCGACATACTATACTATGACTTTGTTTTCGACATACTATACTATGACTTTTTCGACATACTACCCTATGACTTCTTTTCGACATATACTATGACTTTTTTTCGACATACTACAGTATGACATTTTTTCGACATACTACACTATGACTTTTTTTTTACATACTATACTATGACTTTTTTTTCGAAATACTATACTATTACTTTTTTTCGACATATACTATGACTTTTTTTTGACATACTATACTATGACTTTTTTTCGATATGCTATACTATGACTTTGTTTTCGACATACTATACTATGACTTTTTTCGACATATACTATGACTTTTTTTCGACATACTATACTATGACTTTTTTCGACATATACTATGACTTTGTTTCCGACATACTACCCTATGACTTCTTTTCGACATACTATACAATGACTTTTTTCGACATACTACACTATAACTTTTTTTCGACATGCTATACTATGACTTTTTCGACATACTACACTATAACTTTTTTTCGACATGCTATACTATGACTTTTTTTTACATACTATACTGACTTTTTTTCGACATGCTATACTATGACTTTTTTTTTGCATACTATACTGACTTTTTTTTACATACTATACTGACTTTTTTTTACATACTATACTATGACTTTTTTTTTACATACTATACAATGACTTTTTTTCGACATACTACACTATAACTTTTTTTCACATACTATACTGACTTTTTTTCGACATGCTATACTATGACTTTTTTTCGACATACTACACTATAACTTTTTTTCGACATACTACATTATGACTTTTTTTCGACATACTATACTATTACTTTTTTTCGACATACTATACTATGATTTTTTTTCGATATGCTATACTATGACTTTTTTTTCGACATACTATACTATGACTTTTCTTCGACAAACTATACTATGACTTTTTTTCGACATACTATACTGACTTTTTTTTCGACATACTATACTATGACTTTTTTTTTGCATACTATACTATGACTTTTTTTTACATACTATACTGACTTTTTTTTACATACTATACTATGACTTTTTTTCGACATACTATTCTGACTTTTTTTCGACATACTATACTATGACTTTTTTTCGACATACTATACAATGACTTTTTTCGACATACTATACTATGACTTTTTTAATCAACATTTTTATTGTACAATAAAACAGTCAAGAAACAAAACACAATCATGAATTTTATTCCACAAGTCGGTAAATATTGTGACAGTTTCCATAGTATTCAGTGAATGCAGACAGACAAAATGTTTCTCTTTCATGAAACAGTGCAGTTACAACAACATGTTGTAACTGCACTGTGGCGATGTAAGATGGCAACTTGGGCTTGATGTTTTTGTAGAGCCGTTTGAACGGAGCATCAATCATTCATCCGTTCACAATAGGGCTGACTATCGTGAAAAAAATGTCGATACCAATACCGGAACATCGATACCGGTTCCTAAACGATATTATATACTAATAGGTTATCCTGAGAAATAGTAACTTGACAAACAAAACAAATAAAACATCATAAGGTCCACTTATTGGCCTTTTTCTAACTTTCCTCACAGTTCTTCAGCAGTTTTCTCAATGCAAAGATGCTCTTGAAAGTTTCCGAAAAAGTAATCTGTTACGAAAAACAAAAGAAGTTCTTTGTTAAGATTTGTTCGTCAAATTTCCTACAAAGTTTCCAGGAAAGAGCCATTAATTTGGTAGTAATTGCAAGTAAACTGTAAAATGTTCAATGTATTTGCTAGCACGAATCAGAGAACTTTTAGTTCAGTGCTGAACATTCAAGCATCCACTCAACATTTCACAATTTAGTCTGTCACGGAGCCCCCCTGATGTTTATTATATTGTGTGTACAAGAAAAGGTTTTTCGAACACGAAACATTTCCATGTTCTGTGCAAACAAGATCATTGTTTTGCATACCAGTTGTTTTCTACGATGCACACATTATGTTGTGCTCACTTTCTCCAGAACAAGATACCTTTCTATCACACAGCATTGTAAGCATCATGTCTCTGATGTGTTGCTGTCTGTAAACCTCCAAGACAGTTTGTCATCTCTCCTCCTCCTCTAGTCTGAAGCGAGCCGAAGGCTTAAAAGGTGCAAGTCCACTATTTTCCTCCGTCTCACAGAGAGTATTGTACAAACGTCACGTAAAGCAGGAAAAGTCCAGAGCAGCTGCAGGTTACTTGAACGCGTCGTTCGTCAGGTTCTTTCAACAACCGGAGCGACGACGGGATGCAGAGTGATCCTTTTTTTTTTTTCCCTTTTCTTTTAGCTTTCCCAGAAAGCTTTGCGAATCCTGCTGTCCTCTACTGCAGAGCAGGGTGTCAAACACCAGGGGGCGCCGTTTGCAAACTATTAACTGGAGCTGCAACACATGCATTAAAAAAATGCAAATAAGAATATGAATTCAGTCAAAGGAAGAAAATGTAGGAAGGTAAGTATCAAAGTTGGTGACATTTTGCTCATAAAAAGTCATAGTATAGTATTAAATAAAAAGTCAGAAAAAGTCATAGTATAGTATTAAATAAAAAGTCAGAAAAAGTCATAGTATAGTATTAAATAAAAAGTCAGAAAAAGTCATAGTATAGTATTAAATAAAAAGTCAGAAAAAGTCATAGTATAGTATTAAATAAAAAGTCAGAAAAAGTCATAGTATAGTATTAAATAAAAAGTCAGAAAAAGTCATAGTATAGTATTAACTAAAAAGTCAGAAAAAGTCATAGTATAGTATTAAATAAAAAGTCAGAAAAAGTCATAGTATAGTATTAACTAAAAAGTCAGAAAAAGTCATAGTATAGTACAGTATGTCGAAGAAAGTCATAAAACATTCATAGTATAGTATGTCGAAAAATGTCACAAAAGAAGTTGTATAATGTGTCGAAAAAAGTAAAAAAAGTCATAGTATAGTATGTCGAAAAAAGGGGGATTTTCATTGTGTTTTTGCTTCATTGTTTGTATAATTACTTACAGACTGAAACAAACTCCAACAGATTATCGACTATCCGTTGACAAGGTAACAACTAAAGTGATCAAAATGAAATATTTATATATATTTATTTATAAAACAGTGTATTTGTACCTGTCAAGTCTCTGAAGCGTCTCTTCGCCTCCGCTCTCTCCTCAGAGTCAAAATACCAAACTGTGATGGCGTACCTGAAACAGAAACAACAACAGAGTCAGTACTCTGAGTCAGTACTCTGAGTCAGTACTCTGAGTAGCTAGTAGTTTTTCATCCACAGAGTTTCTAACACAAATACATAGACACAGAAACAGAATACATAGAAATTAGAGATGCACCGATAGACCGGCCGGTGACCGTAATTGGCTGGTTTTCACGTGCTCGTCTATGACCGGCGCCCTGCAGGTCAGTCTGACATATGACTGATGTCATGCCGGTCGACGCTACATATGACTGATGTCATGCCGGTCGACGCTACATATGACTGATGTCATGCCGGTCGACGCTACATATGACTGATGTCATGCCGGTCGACGCTACAATTAACTGACAACAGAAGTTATACGTGTTACAGTTTTCAAGGACGCACGCACACACGGACGCCACAGCACGCTTTCTTTCTCCTTTCTCTCAACTTTTCCACCGTGCGTCCGCGCTGTTCTCCCCCATGTAGGAACCTCGTGGATTAACCTGCAACATGTCAGCTGTTTGGACATTATTCAGCGTGTGTGCAGAACATAACACGTTTGCAATACGCAACACCTGCACGGAGGAAGTAGGGCGTGGAGGGACGACACCAAAAACCCAAATCACATTTTTTTAGTTGGATATCGGACGTGAAAAGAAGGAAATGGTTCTAACGTTGCTCTTATAGATGTGTGTGAATGTCCCACCAGGAGTCATTGATATAGTTCTACTTTATAGTGATCCATTATCTGCTCAACACATGTTCTATTAAAGAAAAGATCAAATAAATATGTGTCCTAGAAAGTCGTAATCTGTGCGTCTCTACTTACAAGTAGCAAAAACTAAAGGGGGTTTAGGGTCTGAGATGTTCAGAAGAAGACATTAACCCAACTTGAAGCATTACTGGTTAGCGTCACAACTACGTGCAATGATAGACACGGAAACAGAATACATAGAAATACAAGAAACTAGAACACATTCACACAGCTAGAATCAGAGCATTATCGTCTTAGAAAAAGACTCAAACAGGTCAATCGATTATCAAAATAGTTGTTGATTAATTGAACTCATCGATTCATCTTTGCAGCTCTAGCACAACGTTTATTTTAAATCATTTGCATTTTAATAACTTCTGCAAACACGCACATGCTTTACACGTTGCGTTGTCTTCCCATCGACCAACGACCAACTTTTAGTTTTTCTGGGTCAAAATGTAACGTTTTGGTCCCGATGGTTTTTGTCACTTTTTCGACATTATTTAGTCACATTTTCCCGACGTCGGGACATATAACAGTATTAGGGGACCACTAAGGTCTATATAAAGAGACTTCAGATACAGTATTAGGGGACCACTAAGGTCTATATAAAAGAGACTTCAGATACAGTATTAGGGGACCACTAAGGCCTATATAAAAGAGACTTCAGATACAGTATTAGGGGACCACTAAGACCTATATAAAAGACTTCAGATACAGTATTAGGGGACCACTAAGGCCTATATAAAAGAGACTTCAGATACAGTATTAGGGGACCACTAAGGTCTATATAAAAGAGACTTCAGATACAGTATTAGGGGACCACTAAGGTCTATATAAAAGAGACTTCAGATACAGTATTAGGGGACCACTAAGGCCTATATAAAAGAGACTTCAGATACAGTATTAGGGGACCACTAAGACCTATATAAAAGAGACTTCAGATACAGTATTAGGGGACCACTAAGACCTATATAAAAGACTTCAGATACAGTATTAGGGGACCACTAAGGCCTATATAAAAGAGACTTCAGATACAGTATTAGGGGACCACTAAGGTCTATATAAAAGACTTCAGATACAGTATTAGGGGACCACTAAGGCCATTATAAAAGCATCCAAAAAGCTGCATGTCATAGGACCTTTAATGACAGAAGCATTATGTCATAAACGTTCATGACTTGTTTATAATGTTTATGACACGTTCATGGTAGTGTCATGTCACTCTTATGTAGATACCTTCAAGTGCAACCGTTTATTTTCATACGGCATATATTCATATTTTTTTACGTCACTTTTCCCGATGTTGTTGCATGTCCTTTTCTGGGCTTTTTTCATGGGACATTTTTGACGGTTTTTTTAATCTTTTTCGGACATTTTTTGTCACTTTTTTTTCCAATTTTCAAACGCTATAAGATTGAATCAAACACCCAAATTCAATGAAAGTAGCGAACTGATCATTTATAATGTAGAAAATATTCCAACGTTTTGGTCGTCTTTTTCACACACTTTTTTTCGAAGTTTCTGTCAATATTTGTTTGTGCTTTTTGACGTTTTTTTAAAGCTTTTAAAGTCTTAGTTTAAAGCTTTTTTGTCACTTTTTCCGACGTTTTTGACATTTTTTTCCGATGTTTTTCAACGTTCTTTTATAAATGTTTCTTTACATGCTTTATAATTGAATAAAACACCCAAATTCAATGAAAGTAGTGAACTGATCATTTATTTAACTTGTAAGGAGCGTCGTAGGGAACAAAGGGGCACATTTGAACACATTGTTGACTAACTTCATGCAGGAAATAAATAATATATAAACATATTAGCCTCAATACAAGGTGAATGTTTGAGTGTAATTACACATTGAGACCAGCAGGTGGTGCCAATGATCTGTGTTTGATTGTGTCTGAAGTGAAAATAAACGGTTGCACTTGAAGGTATCTACATAAGAGTGACATGACACTATCATGAACGTGTCATAAACATTATAAACAAGTCATGAACGTTTATGACATAATGCTTCTGTCATTAAAGGTCCTATGACATGCTGCTTTTTGGATGCTTTTATAATGGCCTTAGTGGTCCTCTAATACTGTATCTGAAGTCTCTTTTATATAGACCTTAGTGGTCCCCTAATACTGTATCTGAAGTCTCTTTTATATAGACCTTAGTGGTCCCCTAATACTGTATCTGAAGTCTTTTATATAGACCTTAGTGGTCCCCTAATACTGTATCTGAAGTCTCTTTTATATAGGCCTTAGTGGTCCCCTAATACTGTATCTGAAGTCTAGATATCAACTGGCTAGTTATCCTACAGACAGAGATGGACAACGTCTCTTTTTCTTTCTGTCTTTTCCCGCCTGGTGGCGTGCGAGCCTGCTCGCGGTGTGAAGCGCGTGTCCACGACAGAGTCTGATAACTTTAGACAACATAGGGCTCAACATAGACTTTTTGGGGGGGCAGTCACGTGATCAGGATATGACGGGAGTATTTCCGTGGGCTCGGGATGGGATGGGAGCGACAACTGATTCCCGTGTCACCCTCTAGTGTAGACCAGTTGGTTGGTTACCTGGTGGCGTAGGAGGGCTGCACCTCATGTGGGTTCCTGCGGTCGGACCAGAAGAACAGCAGCCGGTCGAACAGCGGCTTGATGTCGGCCACGTAGGATTTCCCCTCCGGAAAGATCCTGAGGACACCACCGTGCTCCTAGATCAACGACACACACACACACACACACACACACACACACACACACACACACACAGACACAGACACAGACACACACACACACACACAGACACATCAGCTGGCTGTCACGTCAACATTTCCTCTTAACACATCTGGAAATCACTGTTCACTTTGAATTAATCTCAAGTCATTAAAAACCTTTTGGAAACCGTTCTCAAAGTTCAGACTTCATTATCCCCTCCTGCTGTTCTCGGGTCAAATTTGGGTTTCTTTCAACCACATTTTTAAATAAAATAAGGTGGATGGTTCTCTACGACGCTCTTCACAAGTTAAATAAATGATCAGTTCACTACTTTCATTGAATCTGGGTGTTTTATTCTATTTTATAGCATGTAAAGAAAAATTGATAATAGAACGTTGAGAAACGTAGGAAATAAATGTCAAAAAAAGCACAAAAATGAGACAACAACTTCAGAAAAGAGACAAAAACTTTGAAAAAAGTGATAAAAACTTCGGAAAAGTGACAAAAACTTTGAAAAAGTGACAAAAACATCAGAAAAAGTGACAAAAACTTCAGAAGAAGAGAGATCTTTGTTGTACTTGCAAAGTCCGTTGTATGGAATCATCCATGTTATTTTGGGGTAATTAAAAATTGGGTAGTTAAAGAGAAACCCATATTTCTGATATAGATAATATGAAAACGGGTCAGGTTTGACCGGAGGACAACACAAGCCTTAAACCTGCTCGTGAAAGTCCCCTTCTCTCTCTAATCCTCCACGTCATATATATATATATATACAAAATTAAAAAAATGTTTTCCTTTTGGCCGTTTTGTGTTTTTTCTGCACTCTTGCCTAAACTCTATGTTGTCCATTATCCCATAATCCTCTTTTTCAGTCTCTGTTTTCTGATTTTAACTTGTCTGGAGGCTAGTGAATGTTTATTTATTTTTTCACTATTATTATTATTATTATTATTATTATTATTATTATTTTAATTTTCCGTAAATTATTTTTTTTTCTGTATATGAATGACCTTAACTGTTTATTGTCTAATTTTTAATGGTTTGAATGGGGAGGATATGGGTGGTTTTGGTGTGATGGAGAGCTTTGTCTGTTGTCTGTCACTATGTATGTATGTATGTATGTATGTATGTATGTATGTATGTATGTATGTATGTATGTATGTATGTCTGATGTATGTATGTATGTCTGATGTATGTATGTATGTATGTATGTCTGATGTATGTATGTATGTATGTCTGATGTATGTATGTATGTATGTATGTCTGATGTATGTATGTATGTCTGATGTATGTATGTATGTCTGATGTATGTATGTATATGATGTATGTATGATGTATGTATGTATGTATGTCTGATGTATGTATGTATGATGTATGTATGTATGATGTATGTATGCTGATGTATGTATGTATGTCTGATGTATGTATGATGTATGTATGTCGATGTATGTATGTATGTCTGATGTATGTATGTCTGATATGTATGTGTGTCCGTATGTATGTAAGTGTATATATGTTCGATGTATGTATGTATGATGTATGTATGTTCGATGTATGTATGTATGTATGATGTATGTATGTATGTATATCTGATGTATGTATGTATGTCTGTATGTATGATGTATGTATGTATGTATATCTGAATGTATGTATGTATATCTGAATGTATGTATGTCTGATGTATGTATGTATGTATAATGTATGTATGTATGACTGATGTATTTATGTATGTCTGATGTATGTATGTATGTCTGATGTATGTATGTATGTATGTATGTCTGATGTATGTATGTATGATGTATGTATGTCTGATGTATGTATGTATGTATGTCTGATGTATGTCTGATGTATGTATGTATGTATGTATGTCGTATGTATGTATGTATGTATGTATGTATGTATGTATGTATGTATGTATGTTTTTCTTGAGGTCTCCTCAAGTTGTTTGTTAACTGTGTTGTCTAATTGTGAATGTGTTGTATATGTTTGCCTTTAAGGACCCCCAGGAAAACGAGATGCTACATCTCAAGGGCTTATTCCTAATAAAGATAATTTCCAGTATGTTACCAGCCATTCAATATATTACAACTGTTTCTTTGGCTGCTGAGTGAAGCATCGCTACCAGCCACAGCATATCTTACCAGCATTTGGCTGGTGGATGGGGCTGATTTTGAACGTCTTCCCGTCGACCTGCAACGTTTTGATTTTCTGGGTCAAAAGTTTAAACTAAAATTGGTCGACACTTTTTTTGTCACTTTTTCTGATGTTATTATT
>NC_135874.1:27498107-27500607 GCF_031162955.1 Sander vitreus | reverse complement strand
CATGTATTGTTCTGGGTTTTCTTTTGTTTTTTAGGGTGCAGGGAAGGAAAATAAACAATAGAAATACCTCCGCAAGAAGCATGTTGACACAATTATTTTTAAAGGTGCTCTATGAGTTCCTGCATGGTCACTTCTGTTGACGTTGAAGTAAATGCCAAACAAAACAGAGCAAGCTCGCCCCTCCCCCCATGTTTCTGTAACTTAAGGGCGGGCAGTCGGACTCAATGACCCATCTGATTGGTGGAGAGCTAACCAGGAAACGGGGAGCGGGATGAGCGTGACTAGAGTCTCTCAACATCTGATGAACATCTGTTAAACTGACCTTTGTTGATCTGAAATGAAGACAGATTCAGCAGCTGCACGGCCTATTTCTCTCCTAAAATGTTTTCAGAAACACGTTTCGGATCCTATTCTGAACGAGCCGCCATGACGGTCTGGCTTTGACTTTCTGGAGAAACCAGACCCACGTGACGCGTTCGTCCAATCAGCTGCCATCGGCAGTCGGCGTCGCTTCGGTTTGTAGGAAGCAGCTCGGGGAGCCAGTGAGTCCGACTGCCTTTTCTGCCGAAGGTCGGCCGTCGGGTTAATGTGTCACCACCTTAACTGTCACTAAGCCCCACCCACTCCCCCAACCATCTTGTCTGTGATTGGCTGGAGTGGTTTGTTGTATTTTGGTGCACAGCCTGTGCCTCTAGTGTTTGTTTGACGTTTACGACCCCTGTGTTGTCTCCCGAGACCGGGCTTTTTCACGGTGTGTTCAGGGGGCAGGCAGCTAGCGGCTCAAGGAGAGACGACTACCATTTGAGACAAAAAATAAAATCGCGCTGAAACCATGCAGGAACTCATAGATTCTAAGGTATCACATGAAGTGCTACAGTCAAATAACTGTTACTTTCTAACCTGATTCCTTTGGGTTTTAGACTGTTGATGGGAGACACAGAAAACTGTTATAAACATTATTATGCACAAAAATGTACAGCTCTTTCATTTAAAAAAAAAAAAAAAACAGATGTCATTTTGTTTGTTTTAATAATTTTATATTTTATTTTATAATGTTCAGTTATGTTTCTTGGCTATTTTATAAATTTATCTTTTATTTATTTTATTTTTATTTATTTTATATTTTTTTAATTACTATGTTTGTTGTTATGAAATGGATTCTTAGGCTCTGAGAATAAATAATGTCTTGCTATTTTGTGACATTTTGTAAACTGAAATTGTTTTAAGATTACCTGATATTAAAAAGGTATTATAAGTTGGTTCTTTATTAGACTTTCCCTCTTCATTAATAACACGCACTGTAGGCGCTACATACTGTGTGTTGTAAATTATTTATTATTATATTGTGCATTTATATTGGGGTTTTTTGGGGCTTTGACAGAGTGTGTGTGTGTGTGTGTGTGTGTGTGTGTGTGTGTGTGTGTGTGTGTGTGTGTGTGTTGTGGTAACAGGCAGCAAGGTCACAGCCCACCATGAATCTCGACTTTTGCAACTTTAGCAACATTTGATAGTCAAGCTTTTATTTTGAAGGCAGCACTAATGTTTCCGGTCACATCCTGGCTGCTTTATGGCGGGTGGGGGGGTGTGACAGAGTACGTGCTGGATGTGATGTTAACTTTGAGGAGGAGGAGGAGGAAGGAAGACACTCTGCTTGCTCTCCAGACCCGTTTTATTACCAACTAAATGATCATAGTGTTGTTTAAAAGTGATCATAGTGTTGTTTAAAAGTATGTCAAATATTTTCACTTCTGGGTAAAATATAGAAAATAACCAAAACAATGTGTTCCTTTTAAGCACAGCAACATAAACTGTAAATTCACAACATTACATCACAATTCTTTCCCATTAATTATCTTTAAGTTAAACATGTTGTGTTGTTTATATTGAAAAGTCGGCCGTAAGCTCTGTTACGTGCCCGCGCACTGGGCGTGCCCGCCGCCATTGAGGACTCCGCGAGTGGCATGTAGCCCTCGCGCTCCCTCCCTCCTCTCCATGAGGAAGTAAACAGTGAACGTGAACGTAAGCACGTATTAAGGAAGAGGCTGACAGCAGCTGAGCAGATCCATACAGGATGATGATGACAATAGGAACAGAAACCCTGAATGGTTGAACCTTCCTGGTGTCCCCTTTTAAAAATGTCTGTATCAGAAACATGGCTTTCTTTTTCACCAAATGACCACCCAAAAAAAGGATCTTTGCAAAATATAACTGATCACTCTCATTGAATTTCGGGTGAAAACTGAAATTATCCTGACTAAACTCATCAACATACGCTCCTCTGATCGTAACTATCAGTCCAAATAATTCATCATTTCTGTTTTTTTAACTCAAATATTAGATACAATAACATTTACATGATCAATACATGAGGTTTATTGATCATGAATTATAAAAAGTATAAACTAGTGGTAAGTTGGTGTTAGTGAAAACCTTTTTTGGCAATTTTTTCAGCGTTTTTGTTGCATTTTTGGGGAATTCTTTCAGAGTTTTTGTTGCTTTT
>NC_135874.1:27488107-27493107 GCF_031162955.1 Sander vitreus | reverse complement strand
TCCACTACATTCATCTGTTCCAGCTTTAGTTACTAGTTACTTTAGTTACTCCGCTACATTCATCCGTTCCAGCTTTAGTTACTAGTTACTTTAGTTACTCCGCTACATTCATCTGTTCCAGCTTTAGTTACTAGTTACTTTAGTTACTCCGCTACATTCATCTGTTCCAGCTTTAGTTACTAGTTACTTTAGTTACTAGTTACTTTACACATTAAGATTACTGCACACAAACACATGTAGTTTATGACATCTGATGTTTTACAGTTTTTGCCTATTGCTTACACACCGTTTGCAGAAGTTGGTTCATTACGTCAAAACTGTGTGTACGTGTGTGTGTGTGTGTGTGTCCGTGTACATATGTATGTGTGTGTGTGTGTATATATGCGTGTGTGTGTGTGTGTGTGTGTATGTTGTTTAAGCTATGGTTACACTGGTTACACTGTGTTTAAGGTATGCTACAAGAAGTTTAGGTTTTGAGGCTTTGGTCTGAGCATTCGTTTTTTGGTGTGTAAACAATGGGCAAAAACTGTATTATGAATGAAACTAGCCAACAATATAACGGCCTACAAGTCCAGCTGAGATGAGACCATTAAACACACAACTGGTTGGATCCTTTACACTTTCTACAATGGGAGGAGAGACAGACTTTTACTTGTAACAGAGTGTTTTGACAGTGTGGTATTAGTACTTTTATTGCAGTAAAGGATCTGAATACTTCCTTCACCGCTGCTGATTATCATCACTTTAAGACGGCCATAAAAATCACTACCGGTAATCTATTTTCCCTGCAGAATTCGAAGCCTCTGAAGCAGCACGGGGGGACGTGATGTTCAGCGGGGTTTATTCAAGTTCATGCAACAAAAAAAAAAAGGGTGAGGCCAAAATAATGTAAACAACCCGACAATCTGCATCCACTGGGGGGCCATAGGCAGGCTGGAGGAACTCCTATTAATGTTAAAAAAAACCTCATAAAAAGGGACATTTTCATGCCATGGGACCATTACGAAAGTGGCGTGTATGTTTACGCAGTCATGATGCCACGTTGCACCATGAAAAGCGTGAACGGGAAGGATCCATCACTCGGAGCTGATTGGTTAGAGCAAGACAAAACAAGTAAGTCAGACAACTTCATACAAAACATGCTGCTTGGTCATTGCTTGAAATCCCTTTAATGATTCCAGAGCTATTAGAGCAGAGTTTAGCATCAGTAGTTCACATATTCGCCAACTCATCTGACTACAAAACTTTACAAATATGTATACAAGATCATATACACAAAATTAAAAAGAGAAATGCATAATTTCGCAGGGAAGAATAATCACAATTTTGTAAAAAAAGGGATACCGGTAGCAGTACGACGATTACATAAAAATGGAACTTAAACATTTATTTATGTACAAACTGTTAACGCCGTCTGCTTTAAGGTGAGATGAACTGAGAACTTCCAACATTTAGGCTATGTATGGTCACACTCGGCGTCTTTTTTGACAGGAAAAAGTTGATTATGGCGCTTTCGTAGTGAAATAACCAACAACCTGTCAGCGTTTTGGCTCCAAAAAGCAGCCGAGAGCGTCTTGTGTTGCTGTAACAACAGCTACAGTACTTTTTTTACATTGGTATAAAAAAGTATTGTTTAGGAACAGGTATCGAAGTCACGCGATGACGATACCCAGACCTAATAATAAGACACTTCTCAGGCTGGTATGCTCTTACCACGCCACCCTTTTCCACTCCTTCGCACACTGCCTCTCTCACCTACTGGTGTAGTCTACGTGATACGCAGGTACACGCAGTAGACCCACTAAGAAAGCTCCAGGATTTCCATATACCCACTTAAAAAGGCCCAATGACACGTAACAACATACTTTCTATTATATTTTGAATGGTCATCTGTGTTTTTCTTCTTCACATAGGCTAAATAAAAGGTATATTTCCCCCCCCAAAAGGCAGATTCTGGCCCATATATACAGTACAGTATACCCACTACAATACATTAGACTACACCACTGCTCTCACCCTCTCCTAAAATGGCTGAAGTTGTTCCTTTAACAGCAGCTTTCACCCACTTTGACAATCAGGCGTCATTCAGAGCTGCGTCGCTCTAACAAATCATATTTGGCTCATATAAACGGAGTAAAAGGACTATGTATTTAGTCCATCAGTTGCCACCGCTGCATTTCCTGCATAAAACTCTCAGAGGACGCTGGCTTTATGTCCTAAATGGAATAAAACATGAAACAGTCCAATCCAGGGCTTTAAATTAAACTGTTACTATTTGGATATATAGATAGATAAATGGAATAAAAGAATGAAAGAGTCCAATCACGCCACACAACCAGACATCCGTATAATCACACATTTTCCAAAAAAAACAGTAAAGACAGTAAACAGTAAGGTACTCTTGATTAAAACAAAAACACGTGAAAGGAAACCAAGTGCCACCCCGTTCTCCGGAGCCCAAAACGCAGTTCACAATCCCAAATATCCAGTGGTGTAGTCTACGTGATACGCAGGTACACGCAGTATACCCACTTAAAAAGGCCCAATGACGTAACAACATACTTTCCATTATATTTTATATATATTTTGAATTGTCATGTGTGTTTTTCTACTTCACATAGGCTAAATAAAAGGTATTTCCACCATAAATTGGTGCATAAAAGTGAACCCGAATACAGGAAATGAAGTCGTTGATGCTCAAAACGTCCCTGGGGGAGGACACCCAGACCGCCCACTATGATATGGCCCCTCCCCCCCCCCCAAAGGCAGATTCTGGCCAATATATAGTACAGTATACCCCCTACAATATGTTAGATTACACCACTGCAAAAGAAGCCGTCCCAGGGAATAAGATCGTCCAACGTGACCTCAAGCACGATGGCCGAAACTTTGACCGTTGATATGGAGTAAGCTTTTTCTGCCTCGACGTGGTTGGAAATGGCGGCAGGCAGACAGACGGACAGACAGATGGAGAGGCTGGGACCTGTGGTGCGGGCGGATGGACGGCGCCGTTGTGTCATTGGACGACTTCGAAGTAGTGCAGGATCGCCATGATGTGCTGCGGCATGAAGACGTAGCCGGTGTAAACGGCCATGCCGGCCACCGAGATCAGCAGGGAGTCTGGAGCGGAGGCGTTAAGGAGGAACAGCAGGAGGACAGTTCACTTTATTACAGCAGGAAGCCTAACATAAACTGACTGTGTGTGTGTCTGTGTGTGTCTGTGTCTGTCTGTGTGTGTGTGCGTGTCTCTGTGTCTGTCTGTGTGCGTGTCTGTCTGTGTGTGTGTGCGTGTCTCTGTGTCTGTCTGTGTGCGTGTCTGTCTGTGTGTGTCTGTGTCTATGTGAGAGTGTGTGTGTGTGCGTGTCTGTCTGTGTGTGTCTGTGTCTATGTGAGAGTGTGTGCGTGTCTGTCTGTGTCTATGTGAGAGTGTGTGTGTGTCGTGTCTGTCTGTGTGTGTCTGTGTCTATGTGATGTGTGTGTGCGTGTCTGTCTGTGTGTGTCTGTGTCTATGTGAGTGTGTGCGTGTCTGTCTGTGTGTGTGTGCGTGTCTCTGTGTCTGTCTGTGTGCGTGTCTGTCTGTGTGTGTCTGTGTTAGTGTGTCTGTGTCTGTCTGTCTGTGTGCGTGTCTGTCTGTGTGTGTCTGTGTGAGTGTGTCTGTCTGTGTGTGTCTGTGTCTATGTGAGAGTGTGTGTGTCTGTCTGTGTGTGTCTCTGTGTCTGTCTATCTATGTGTGTGTCTGTCTGTCTGTCTGTGTGTGTGTCTGTGTGTGTGCGTGTCTGTCTGTGTCTGTGTGTGAGTGTGTCTGTCTGTGTGTGTGAGTGTGTGTGTGTGCGTGTCTCTGTCTATGTGAGTGTGTGTGTCTATCTGTGTGTGTGTGTGTGTGTCTATGTGCGTGTCTGTCTGTGTCTGTGTGTGTCTGTGTCTATGTGAGAGTGTGTGTGTGCGTGTCTGTCTGTGTGTGTCTGTGTCTATGTGAGAGTGTGTGTCGTGTCTGTCTGTGTGTGTCTGTGTCTATGTGAGAGTGTGTGCGTGTGCGTGTCTGTCTGTGTGTCTGTGTCTATGTGAGAGTGTGTGCGTGTCTGTCTGTGTGTGTCTGTGTCTATGTGAGAGTGTGTGTGTGTGCGTGCGTCTGTCTGTGTCTGTGTCTATGTGAGAGTGTGTGTGTCGTGTCTGTCTGTGTGTGCTGTGTCTATGTGAGTGTGTGTGTGTGCGTGTGTGTGTCTGTCTGTGTGTGTGTGTGTGTGTCTATGTGCGTGTCTGTCTGTGTCTGTGTGTGTCTGTGTCTATGTGAGAGTGTGTGTGTGTGCGTGCGTCTGTGTGTGTGTGTGTGTGTGTGTGTTGCAGGAGGCAGAAGAAACCACAATCAGTTTCTTCATTTGTCAAGACCAAGGTTATAAAAGTTAGGAATTTTCATTAGTTGTAGTTTTCATCGTAGTTTGAGTTAGTTTCAGAGTGTCTAGTTTTAGGTTTAGGCTGCTGTGTTCACACTCAAGCTGCCAGCGTCTGTTTCACATTAGAATCCTACGGAGTAAACAGGGTCCTGAGTGTCTTTTCAGACGTCTTCTCTGCAGCTCGGAGCATCTTTTTGAGGTTGAAGAAAGTTCAAAAAATAAAAGTCCTACGTCAAGCGCTTCTGACAGCCGGCCAATGACAAGCCGAGTAGCCAGACCTGTCGTTTCCATAACTACAAGAAAAAATGGAGTCGGAGCACAGCGAGTTACACGGTATGACCGGGTGCTCCGTGTACTCTCTCTCTGTGTTCTTTCTCTAGCTCGCTCCACCACTTTGTTTGATATAACGTTAGCATTAGCACCGCTCTCTCTATCTCTCTCTCTCTGTTCTTTCTCTAGCTCTCTCCACCGCTTTGTTTTATCTAACGTTAGCATTAGCACCGCTCTCTCTATCTTCTTTCTCTAGCTCGCTCCACCACTTTGTTTTATCTAACGTTAGCATTAGCACCGCTCTCTCTCTCTGTTCTTTCTCTAGCTCGCTCCACCACT
>NC_135874.1:27476579-27486678 GCF_031162955.1 Sander vitreus | reverse complement strand
TAGAAACACTAAATACAAGTATGAACCTGAAAATGAGCGTTGAATATCACTTTTAAAAGGGAGTAGTTCCAGTGATAGCTGTTGACATTGTGTTCTGTGGATTATCAGGAGACACTAGGACATTTGATACGTTCATACGCACTCAGGTTACTGTGGGGAATTAGCTTATGTAGGTTATTTTACACGTTTACATGCACCGGAGTAACTTGGTTACCGTAAATCTGTATACAGTACATGCAGATTGTCATTCATTCTCTTTCATTTGAGTCAATATTCCATTAGGGATATTTCAGGCTACATTTACATCGCTACGTTTTAGTGTAAAAAGGAATATCTTCTGCTACGTTTCCTCCTCTCATTCCCCCTGCTCTGGTGTGTCCCCCTCTCATTCCCCCTGCTCTGGTGTGTCCCCCTCTCATTCCCCCTGCTCTGGTGTTTCCCCCTCTCATTCCCCTGCTCTGGTGTTTCCCCCTGCTCAGTCCCATCCCTGCTCTGGTGTGTCCCCCTCTCATTCCCCCTGCTCTGGTGTGTCCCCCTCTCATTCCCCCTGCTCTGGTGTTTCCCCCTCTCATTCCCCCTGCTCTACATTTCCAAGACCCTAAACCGGAGACATTTGGAAACACGTCAGACCTTATATATTTCGGGTATTTGGTCGATCATAATAAGCACTTTGTTTTTTGGGACTAATTTCTGACACTTTATAGACAAAATCTTGAACCCGTTATGGAAAAAAACTAAATGAAACTGTTGAGGTTGTATCAGTTTTCTACTAAAAGTAATCTTAAACTTCATTTAGCGTCGCACACAACATAACGTTAACCTCTGTGATTGGGTGTTTCTTACTGAAATGCACCTTGGGAGTCGTAGTTGACGTCTGTCCTAGTTTTTATGTTATTTTTTTGCTAAACATGACAACTTCCCATCACAAGTAAAGAGAGCCCAAAGTTTTGTGTCCCAATTAAGAGCCAAAAAACACCCTTTATGTCAAATAAAAATCAAGATTCAAGTAATTACCAGTTGTAAACAAACTATTATAAATGGCAGTTAGTTAACAAGGGGCCAGGCTGTTGTCTAGCAATGAAATTCCATTGTAAAGGTCTACATTTTGGTATTTTTACTCGAGCCAAGTGCAGCCATAACACCATTAACACAATACACTTTAAATATTAACCGCCGATCCCTCCCCTCCTTCGGGTTTTGACTTTCCGGGTTACTTTAACCCGGTTTAATTTAGGTTGAGCTTCTGTTATCTAAAATATAACTAAACATGCTGTAACCATCATGTGTGAGTCAGCTGCCTGTTGTTAAGAAGCTCCCTAACGACCCCTAACGGCTGCAGTTAGCTTAGCCTAAACGCCCCTCTTTTACAAACACATGCTGAACTCCGTTAGCAATTATACCTCTTTAACGCGTTATTACGTGTAGGTAAAGGTATAAGAGTAGTACAACCAAGTTTGAGACATTTTCTAATCCATGAACACAGAGTCTTTAACTCGGCACTCAAAACACGACGTTATTGTTATAACAAATCCGAGGTTTTTGGTTCTCTTTCGCCAAATACTTCAGTCAATCACGCCAGGGTCCGTTTACATTTATGTGCGTTTGACGATCCGTCATTTATTAGCTATTTATGTAAATACAACTTCCTTATGGAACAAAATGTGACACTTTTTCTAAAACTTTATGGGCAGCCCATGAATTCGGCATTAATAAAAAATAAGTACGTTGTTCTGTTTTGTAAACAACTTGTCTTGAAACACGTTATTGACTGGCAAACATTCTCATTTCAACAAAAACAACAATTGAACTGTACTATTTATGTATGCCGACTTTGCCACATACCCCTATGAATTTGTAAAATGTCTTAACTGATATTCACATCACAACTGAAATACGTGAAATCCATTAGAAACGTGAGCGTTGTGTTTTCGGGCGAAACGATGTTAGCTCTGCTGACGTTCTAGCTAAAGTTAGCACATTAGCTTGCTAGCTTCACACGGAAAAGGATACTGAACACCGTCCTCTCCCAGGGCTCCAGCATGTACAGCGCCGTCACCAGAAGATACTGGTAGTAAAACCAGGACAACTGCTTCCAACAGTCACCCAGGGCCATTGTTCCAACTCCAACTTCACTTTTGCCAACTTATTCCTCTTTCTACGTGATAGTAGGATATTTTCCGTCTTCCTTTTCTCTTATTTAATGGCGGATCGCAAACGTTTAGGTACGTAGCGCCTCCTAGTGTACAGGAGTGTGTAACATCATGTCATTTTAAAATCCGATTTGCTGTATAAATCTAAGTTTTACAAAATATAATGTATCATGATGTTGAACAGTACAGGTGTGACTGCACTCCCGTGGTGGTAGGATATTTTCGGGTGGCTTCTGACCTTTAATAATAAGGGAATCGTTTTCAGCCAATCACAACTCCGTGTTCGGGCGTACGGCTCTGACGTCAATGCAGCCCAGGGAGTTCCAACATCCGGATTTCAAAATAAAGTGTAGTAAATATAGTAGCGTATATCTGTAGATTTCACAATATTACCTGTAACGTTGAACTTATGCTAGAAAACGATACTATATCTGGGAACCAATAGCTTCTTATCAATCTCATAATATTCTTTTAACATTCAGAAAAGTAAAACCTCTCTTTAATGTGTTAATATAAAGACAATTACTTCAACAAAAAACAGAAAAAAGATTATGCTTCCTATTTATTTTCTATTCTTTGCTGACCCCCTGGCATGTTTTACGTGTATCTGTTTATTTGTGTCTACTTGACAATAAGTGATGTATTACAGTTTTTTTTTTACACGGTTTGTAATGCATACATGTAAATAAAATGCAAAATAAGAACAATTTCAAAATAAAGTGCTGATCGAGTTTGAGTAAACGGTTATTCTCTGTACAACATTGTTTTATTTGTATGAAACTAGCTTTATATAATTGGTCATCGTGTTCTCCCCCCTTTCCTCCCTACTTCCTTTCATACTTTCAACTAAATGACTATGCTAGATTTTCATACATTGCTATTTTGTGTTTTAAATGTCTCATGATGAAGAAACAACAATTAAGTGACTCTACTAATAAATATTGACTGATAATGCAGATCTAACAGAGCCTTGCTTTGGTCCTTTTTCGTTTCCTTTTTGTTGTGATTGTCTGTTTTGGATGTTGCTGTCTTTTGGGGTTTTTAATACCTAATATTACTCATCTTCCTGTTTATTGTTATTACTTGGGATGAAACATCATGTCAACGTATTGTTTTGGAAAACTCATGAAAACAAAGTGTTAAAAACCCCGACAAATGATGGCGATAGTGGTTAAAAAAAACAACTAAACCACGTATAGTAACAGGGATGCACCTAATCCAGGATTGGGCTGAATATTGGGCTTTTTGACGGAGGTTGGGTTTCTGCTGAACCCTACGCTGTCACTCCGCGCTACGCTGGTCGCCGTAATGACGGCGCCGTTGATTACAGGAAGGTGTTTACGTAGGTGGAGCTTCAATGCAGCAGGCTGAGAGGAAGTGGAAATGGAACTGGTGAGCAGAAAAAGTGTTGTTTGGCAGTACTTTCAGTCAAAAGAAGGCCATTCAAGTCCAGCTACATGTTCAATCTGCAATGCTGATTAGTCTGGTGGTGGCGAGGACCCTAAACAATACACAACATCACCGCTGTTACAACATCTGGTATGAAACATCTGGAAGAATACGAGCTGAGCATGAAGGAATCTACAGACAGCAGCCAGAATGCAGCAACTTCAGGTACGGCAAAGGAAGGACAGTCACTGTTTACTTCATTAATGTGTTGACTGTGTTCATGGACTGAGGACGGGACGAGGACTCAGCAGAACCCTAAAAATCTGGATTCGGTGCATCCATAATATAGTATACGTGTTCTCTTAGCTGCTGTACGTCGGTATCGGCCTTCGGTATACGTCTGCCGTTAAATTAGAAGAAATCTGAGAACAGAAATGTCAAACGTTTAGAAACTGTCTCCGTTCATCGTTTGTCCAACAGAAAGCACTGATGAGTTTATCTGCAACAGTAAGGTTTCCCTCTCAGTACATACATTACGTGTCACGACTTGTGTTTTCATCTGTTATGTTTCTACGGCAGCAAGTTAACACATTAATAAACATTTATATCTGAGCAGAGTACATTGTTATTAACCATTAATTCAATGTTCAACGTGACATGGCTTCCCGTAAACATACACGCCAACTTTCATAAGCCAAGTGGCGTGTTATCTGTACGCATTTTCAGCTATCTGCGCGTATGTCTACGCTGTATACAGCGGACGGCAGTCTGCGACGTCACAGCGTAAACATACACGCCACGTGGCGTGTTATCGCGAGACTACGCCGCACGTGGGTAACGTCACATGCAGGTTTTAGGAAAACAAAAAACGGGGTTGGCTTTAGGAAACGCCACACGCGGGACATGATCTCTTGTGTCTGACCCATCCCCCGACCAACCTCCTTACACGGATTTTCACCCTTTCATACTACTCGCTACGGCGTCCATTCACTCGCAATCGCAAGGCAATGTAAGTCAATGGAGGCCAAACGGCGTTGATAAACACGCGAAAAAGCGAGTATGCGTCTTGATAACACGCCAATAATGGCGTACCGATTGGCGTGTCATACATACGCCACTTCATGATATCAGTCTGGATACTACTGTGTGCTGTAACAATTTCGCCCCCGCCCCAGACGATGATGAGGGAAATCAGTTTTTTTTAAAGGTGTCCTGCCACACAAAAACCGTTTTTTCCTTGTATTTCTTTTAAATATGTTGTTGGGTCCATATGTGTTTGTGTAATGTGGTGAATGTGAAGATGAGCTGCTGCCTCCTCTGTCAGCTCTAGCCACTGCTAGCTAAGCGGAGAAATCAGGCCAATTACAACAGCTGGTCAGTCTGACATCATGTTGCCTGAGCTCATTACTATTCATGAGCTCGCCCAGTTGCGCTGGGTAAAGGATTCTGATAGCCAGGCTCTCATTGGCTAGCTGTTAGCCAATCAGAGTCGAGCAGCTTAGCTCGTTGAATATTAATGAGAACTGCCACAAATCGAGCTGAGTCTTCCTGCAGGGTTTCTATACCACGCTAGAATGGCTCGAAACAAGGTAACCAAGGCCTTTTTTCCACAAAAAAATGTTACAGAGTTCATGGTAGACCTTCAGACATTACCACAACGTAATGAAAGACGTGTGGCAGGGCACCTTTAAGAGGTTAAATATGCCACAGATAGACGTCATGCTCCCGGCATCCCGCTGGAATCCAAAAAAGTTGGGAAACCACAAACTGTTCTTAACTGAGGCTTCAGTCACATCGCTACGTTTTGGTTTTTGAGCGTTACGTTTTGATCCCAAAGTGATCTCGGTGCACCAAGTGTTTGTATCTCCAGTAGAAGAACTAATCTCTGTTTAAACTAACACGCCCAAACCTCATATCTCATCATCATCCTGGTATACTGGGCCAGAGCAGGGGGAAATGAGAGGGGGGAACACCAGAGCAGGGGGGGAATGAGAGGGGGGGAACGCCAGAGCAGGGGGAATGAGAGGGGGAAACGCCAGAGCAGGGGGAATGAGAGGAGGGGGAACACCAGAGCAGGGGGAATGAGAGGGGGGACACACCAGAGCAGGGGGAATGAGAGGGGGACACGCCAGAGCAGGGGGAATGAGAGGGGACATGCAGAGCAGGGAATGAGAGGGGGACAACAGAGCAGGGGGAATGAGAGGGGGAAACGCCAGAGCAGGGGGAAACACCAGAGCAGGGGGAATGGGAGAACGTAGAAAGATATTCCTTTTAAACCAAAACGTAGCGATGGAAATGTAGCCTGACTCAGAGTGTTTATGACGGATCAATTTGCTCGGAGCGTGTTTTTCGGCCAGTTTTCAGTCACTTTTTTAGTCAGATTTCAATCAGTTTTATAGTCCGTTTTAAGTCCGTTTTGAAGCCAGCCACCACTAATTAATTAGCCATTATGTGGAGATGTTTGGCAGCCAGCTTCCCAAAAGAAAGCACGTTAAAACCAGAGGATGAACCAGCAGGTTGCAACCCCACACAGAAAGTTTTGTGATGTTACAAAGAAAACCCAATTTATTATTTTGGCTCCATAAAAAAGATGCCTGGCCGCTGATCTTTCTCATGGATCTGTCAGCTTGGCCAGTGAGTCAAACAGTTAATATCAGAGCCTGCTTGTGTGTCTCAGCAGTGGCTGGCCAGGATGTTGAAGAAGTGGTAGACCTCGTCTTTATCGAACACGGCCACCTCCGTGGAGCACTCGGTGCACTGGACCGGGTGGTAAACCTCGTCGGCGTCCATCCCTGCCGGCGCCGGGTCCGGGGTCACGTCCATGGGCGTTTCTGTTGTCTGTCCCGACCACCTCTTCCTCTTGTTCTTCTTCGGTTTCACCTCCTGCTGCGTTTTGTAGCGCAACACCTCGTCTTTCTTCACCGCGCAGTTCATGACGAACATGGCTCGATACTGCGTCCGGTACTTTTCATGCCTGAGTGGACACACAAAAAACATATATGGATATAGATAGAATAGATAGGCAGGCAAATGGATTTCATAGTAACTAAGTAGGTAGATTTGATAGATAGATAGAAAGTAAGTAAGATAGTAAGTAAGTAAGTAAGTAAGTAAGTAAGTAAGATAGTAAGTAAGATAGTAAGTAAGTAAGTAAGATAGTAAGTAAGTAAGTAAGATAGTAAGTAAGTAAGATAGTAAGTAAGTAAGATAGTAAGTAAGTAAGTAAGATAGTAAGTAAGTAAGTAAGATAGTAAGTAAGATAAGATAAGTAAGTAAGTAAGATAGTAAGTAAGATAGTAAGTGAGCAAGATAGATGTAAGTAAGTAAGCAAGATAGTAAGTAAGTGCAAGATAGTAAGTAAGTAGAGATAGTAAGTGAAGTAAGTAAGATAGTAAGTAAGTAAGTAGTAAGATAGTAAGTAAGTGAGCAAGATAGTAAGTAAGTAAGTAGAGATAGTAAGTAAGTGCAAGATAGTAAGTAAGTAAGTAAGTAAGTAAGTAAGATAGTAAGTAAGATAGTAAGTAAGTAAGATAGTAAGTAAGTAAGTAAGTAAGATAGTAAGTAAGATAGTAAGTAAGTAAGTAAGTAAGATAGTAAGTAAGTAAGATAGTAAGTAAGTAAGATAGTAAGTAAGTAAGATAGTAAGTAAGTAAGTAAGTAGATTCCTTGATGTCTAAACTGTGACTCTTGTAGCTGTGAAGCCTCACCTCTGACAGTCCAGGCAGAGAGTGGTCATGCAGGCGGGACAGTTGAGGACGGCGTCGCTGCTCGGTAAACTCTGGGACGTCCGAGGCTGCGACCGAGACCCCGCAGCGGGCCGCTTTCTGACCTCGTACCTGCACAGGAAGACACCAGGAGGAGGAGGAGGATGTTACTGTTTAACGATGAGATCAGTTATCCCTCCTGTCGTCCTCTGGGTCAAATCTGACCCATTTTTCAAAAGGTTTCTATATCAGAAATTTGAGTTTCCTTCAACCAAACTGTGAAAATAAATAATGTGGATGTTTCCATACAACGTTCTTCACAAGTTAAATAACTGACCAGTTCACTATTTTTCATTGACTTTGGGTGTATTATTTAATTAATAGCATTTGAAGAACACTGAAAAAAGTGACAGAAATGTCGGGGGGGAAAAACAACTAAAAAAAAACACAGAAAAATATAGACAAAGACATTGGAAAAAGTGACAAAGAACTTCGGGAATAGTGAGAAAATGTCAAAAAGTGACAGAAAATGTCGGAAAAAGCTTCAAAAACTTGGTCAAAACAACAACAAAAATGTCCAAGAAAAAAGACAAAAGACCCAGAAAAACTAAAAGTTGACGAAGGTGACAGAGATGTAAAAACCCACAAAGAGCCACACAATGTACGGGGAAATTGCATGTTTTTTTAACGAGAGAAAACGTAACATTTTCTCGAGGAAGGAGGCCTAAATCCCACCCCCCCCCCCCCCCGCCAAATACACGCACCTACGTCTTCCTCAAAGCTACGGACAACACTGAAATACCGTATTTTCCGGACTATAAGTCTCACTTTTTTTCATGCTTTGTCTGGTCCTGCGACTTATAGTCAGGTGCGACTTATATATCAAAATATATATAATGTAACATGTTTTAAATGTTATTTCATGCTGAAAACATTACCGTCTACAGCCGCGAGAGGCGCTCTAGGCTTGTGACGACTATACGCTGCTCCTAAAGACAACTGAGAAAGAAAAGAAGCTGCAGGAGACTGCAGGTAGTAAAACACGCAGCCGGAAACGGTCATCGAGCAGCAGAAGGAGAGTTTGGAGTGAGAGAGAAACTTGTGAGGGACTGGAGAAAAGGTTAGTCTTACTGCAATGAAGAAAACAAAGAAAGCTAGTCGCGCTGAAATCCAGATGGCCAGAGCTGGAGGAAGGAGTCCACAGATGGGTGCTTGAACAACGTGCTGCTGGGAGAGGCTCGTCAACAGAGCTGTTACGTTACGTTAACGTAGAGGACACCTACCGTATTCAGCCCCTTGTTCTGGGGGGGCTGTTGGGTAGTTTAATAACTGTTAATGTGTTACGTTAACGTAGAGGACACCTACCGTATTCAGCCCCTTGTTCTGGGGGGCTGTTGGGTAGTTTAATAACTGTTAATGTGTTACGTTAACGTAGAGGACACCTACCGTATTCAGCCCCTTGTTCTGGCTGCTGTTGTGGAGTTTAATAACTCTCCTTTCCAGATTAAATGTCTGTTCTTGGTCTTGGATTTTGTAAAATAAATGTCTAAATAAATGCAACTTATAGTCCAGTGAGACTTATATATGTTTTTTTTCCTCTTCATGACGCATTTTTTGACTGACGCGACTTATACTCCGGAGCGACTTGTAGTCCGGAAAATACGGTAGTCTTTATTAACTCTCTTCTGCTATCTTTGCACTGGTAAGTTTGCGTTTAAAGGTGTTGTTGTTTTCTGCTCGGGGCTCTCTGCTGGACGACGCTCACAGCGGAGAGCTATGTGACCCACCGTGGACGTGGGTTTGGTTCCGACCTGCGGCCCTTTGCTGCACGTCATTCCCCCTCTCGCTCCCCTTTCATGTCAAAGCTGTTGTTGGAGCTATTCATTGAATATATATATAAATATGTATTTATTTAGCTTCTGTTTTGCTTGAATCATACAGCTGCATGAGCTCGTTTATATCGTTAGTTTTGTTATTTTGGTTATTTTAAGCATCTGCTAGTGCTTTTGTTTTGAAAGTACCACGCAGCCTTAGCCACCAGGTGAAGGTCTGGCAAAGAGGGACTAGGATAAGCAGATGGTTAGTATCGCCTGAGTGACTCCTTCTGGGTGTCTTACCGTCTCCTCCGGGCGTCCACCCAGGCCTGGTCCCTGTCGTCCTTGTCGGGGTCGTACAGCAGCTCGTCATTGGTCAGTATGACGCGCTGTCTCCGCCTCCGGCCAGCAGCGCTGCCTGCAGAAGAAACACAGAGGGGTTTTCACAAAAACTGACCCAAGATTAAAGTTGTAAAAACAGAACAAAAAGGAATCGTAATCGTGGTTTCTTTGTTTAATTGCCAACATCTGAAAAATCTCTCTCTCCCTCTCTCTCTCTCTCTCCCTCTCTCTCCTCTCTCTCCTCTCTCCCTCTCTCTCTCTCTCTCCCTCTCTCTCTCTCTCCCTCTCTCTCTCTCTCCCCTCCTCTCTCTCTCTCTCTCTCTCTCTCTCTCTCTCTCTCTCTCTCTCCCTCTCTCTCTCCCTCACCTCTCTCTCCCTCCCTCCCTCTCTCTCTCCCTCCCTCCCTCTCTCTCTCTCTACCTCTCTTCCCTTCTCTCTCTCTCCCTCCCTCCCCCCTCTCTCTTACCTCTCTCTCTCTTACCTCTCTCTCCTTCCTCTCTCTCTCCCTTCCTTCTCTCTCCCTCCCTCTCTCTCTCGCTCCTTCCCTCCCCCTCTCTCCCTTACCTCTCTCCCTTCCTTCTCTCTCCCTCCCTCCCCTACCTCTCTCCCTTCCTTCTCTCTCCTTCCCTCCCCCCCTCTTCCTTACCTCTCTCTCTCCCTCCCTCCCTCTCTCTCTCCCTTACGTCTCTCTCTCTCTCCC
>NC_135874.1:27464079-27466579 GCF_031162955.1 Sander vitreus | reverse complement strand
CTGAGCGTGTAGTCCTTACCTAGCTACTGAGCGTGTAGTCCTTACCTAGCTACTGAGCATGTGCGACTGCCAACAAAGATGTTCCAGTAGTGAGAGGTCTCACTCTGTAGCTAAAACAGAGACCTGAACACAGGGTGAAAAGAGGAGCTGCATCAATGTGTACTACTCACTACCGTTGTCTCTGTTAACACTACGTCATCTTACAGCGCCGAGGTCGAGCTGCTGCTCTGCCCGGTGCGTTCCATACAGACGCCGAAGAGTGATTTTTGCGTCGTAGACACTGACCAAGCGTCAGTATTTTACGAGTTGGGAGTAAGAACGGGTTGTTCATTTCTACTTTTTCATATTTAAATGAAGAAGCGGGGCTATCTCACAGACTCACAAAGTATCAAATCAATTCAAAAGTGATTATTTTGTTCACAGAAAAGGTTGCACGTTCAGGATGCGGTACTGAGCTTCTGGTTGGGTTTCTGCAGCTTTGAGTACTTTTTCTACTTTGGGCTCCGGCGGTGAACCTGCAGGTAACCCTGTGGCTGTCAGAGTGTGGGCTCCACCTGTCGGCCCGCGCTGCAAACACAGGAGACGGCCGAGCTTCATTATATTCTGCCACCTCAGTCTGTCTCTTTCTGTCTCTCTCTCTCTCTCCGTAAAAAGTGTGGGGACTTTATTATCGGCCCATGTCAGCGAGCTGTGATCCGCTGGAACCCACGCCGACACACACACACACACACACACACACACACACACACACACACACACACACACACACACACACACACACACACACACACACACTTTCTGGTTTATTCCCCAGAGTCAAAGGAACATTGAAAGTGTGAGGAAATAACAAGCAGCCGAGTCATTTAATTTGCCTTCATGGACAGTGTGTGTGTGTGTGTGTGTGTGTGTGTGTGTGTGTGTGTGTGTGATATTTCCCAACAGTTTGCAGCTCTATCATTTCCATTTATTTCATCCGTCCATCAGTCTTTCCATCTCTTCTTTACCGCCCTTTTTGTCATCTGTTCCTGTACTCCTCCTTCCTCTTCTCCATCCATCCTCTTCATTCTTCTTCTTCTTCCTTCCATCGTTCCCCACTTCCTCTCCTTTCTAAACCCATCCTTCTTTCCTACATCCGGCTCTCTGTCACCATCTTTCTGGTCTTTCATTTCTTTCTTTCAGTCTCTTTACTTACTTATTTCTCTTATTTTCCTCCCCCCCTTCCCTCCACCACTCTCTCTTCCCTTTGCACATCCATCCCTCTATCTCTCACTCTTTTCCAAGTCTGGATCAACGGAAGTAGCCTACATTAGGTTATTCTGATTCACTCACTAAACTAAGCCGGGTTGTGCAAGTCACTTGAGTCAGTATTGATGTATAGCCGAGCTTGCAATGCTTCGGACTGTCTGCTCCACCCACTTGCATTTTAACATACTACATTTATACACCAAACCTACAGTAGGCCCAGTTAGGCGACGTGGAGAGAGGATTGACGGACTCCCGCGAGAACTCACGAGTCATCGACGACTCATGAGTCGTCTGCGAGGCGACCTTGCAATGTTTCCGGCTCTGAGTCTGCGGGTCAGGAAGTTCCTGTAACCTGTCTCGGACTGTCTCTCTGCTCGCTCAGTCGCCAGAGTTGACTTGTGGAGTTGTTGTTGCTGCCTATGAGATATCATTTTAGATTTAACTGTAGTAGGACTCAACTGATCCGAGTTAATGATGCTAGAGACTCGCGACTCGCGGGTTAAAGATCCGATAAGCCTACATTACCAGGGGGCGTTCAGTCTTAAAACGGCGTGCACCGCGTTGCTATCGTTTCCGTGTCGAACGACATGTTTCCTCTGAACGGTGTGCAACAGCTGTGAGTTCTGTTTTCTCTCATTTGGTGGGCGTGTCTCTCGTTTATTGGCTGTGTCCCAGGTGATACCCAATCAGGAGAGACGTGTCTGGAAACTCGTGGTAATCAAAAGGCAGAGACAGAAAAACAGCCTGAACAATATAGAATATTAGCAGTTGAAGCTGTATTTGTACAAGAGCTGTGTGCAATTATTGAGGAACTGGTTCAAGGAAATGTCTCTGACACAAAGAAGGTTAAGTTTAAAGAGCCCATATTATGCTTATTTTCAGGTTCATAGTTGTATTTTGAGGTTGTACCAGAATAGGTTTACATGGTTTAATTTAAAAAATATATATATATTTTTGTGGTACTGCACATGCAGGGTGGTGAGGAAAGGAAAACAAAACTTAACAGTATTGTTGTCGTCTGTTGTCTGTCTATCGGATGAGCTGTACGGTGCAAGATGAATTTCCGAAAGGATCAATAAATGTCGATCTATCTTATCACAGGGTGACATCACATTACAATCATAACAACCTTCCACATGAATACACATGAAGCCATTCATCATTTAGACCCCTCCGTCTCTCGTATTCCCCTTTCAGTAACGTCAATAGATTGAACCTTTTGTCGTTTAATCTTTCTTTTTGCCCGGATAAGCAT
>NC_135874.1:27427592-27435092 GCF_031162955.1 Sander vitreus | reverse complement strand
TCCCCTGATAAGTAAAAATGAAAACCTCTTTCTGCTGAGTCCTAGCTGTGAAACCACAGAATCAAAATGGCATGCCCTCATTTGGCCCACTCCTCCAAACAGACCTTCTCCAGATCCTGCAGGTTTCGGGGCTGTCGCTGGGCAATATGGACTTTCAGCTCCCTCCAAAGATGTTCTATTGGGTTCAGGTCTGGAGACTGGCTAGGCCACTCCAGGACCTTGAGATGCTTCTTACTGAGCCACTCCTTAGTTGTCCCGGCTGTGTGTTTCGGGTCGTTGTCATGCTGGAAGACCCAGCCATGACCCATCTTCAATGCTCTTACTGAGGGAAGGAGGTTGTTGGCCAAGATCTTGCGATACATGGCCCCATCCATCCTCCCCTCAATACGGTGCAGTCGTCCTGTCCCCTTTGCAGAAAAGCATCCCCAAAGAATGATGTTTCCACCTCCATGCTTCATGGTTGGGATGGTGTTCTTGGGGTTGTACTCATCCTTCTTCTTCCTCCAAACACGGCAAGTGGAGTTTAGACCACATGACCTTCTCCCATTCATCCTCTGGATCATCCAGATGGTCATTGGCAAACTTCAGACGGGCCTGGACATGTGCTGGCTTGAGCAGGGGGACCTTGCGTGCGCTGCAGGATTTTAATCCATGCCGGCGTAGTGTGTTACTAATGGTTTTCTTTGAGACTGTGGTCCCAGCTCTCTTCAGGTCATTGACCAGGTCCTGCTGTGTAGTTCTGGCCTGATCCCTCACCTTCCTCATGATCATTGATGCCCCACGAGGTGAGATCTTGCATGGAGCCCCAGACCGAGGGAGATTGACCGTCATCTTGAACCATTTTCTAATAATTGCGCCAACAGTTGTTGCCTTCTCACCAAGCTGCTTGCCTATTGTCCTGTAGCCCATCCCAGTCTTGTGCAGGTCTACAATTGTATCCCTGATGTCCTTACACAGCTCTCTGGTCTTGGCCATTGTGGAGAGGTTGGAGTCTGTTTGATTGAGTGTGTGGACAGGTGTCTTTTACACAGGTAACAAGTTCAAACAGGTGCAGTTAATACAGGTAATAAGTGGAGAACAGGAGGGCTTCTTAAAGAAAAACTAACAGGTCTGTCAGAGCCGGGATTGTTACTGGGTGGTAGGTGATCAAATACTGATGTCATGCAACAAAATGCTAATTAATTATTTAAAAATACAATGTGAATTTCTGGATTTTTGTTATATATATATATATATATATTGTAAACGGGTCAAACAGGAAGGGTAAGTAAAAGTCTGTAAGTATCATCAGGAAAATGTACTTAAAGTATTAAAAGTAAAGAAAAATCCTCACATTTCAGTAACTGGAAACGATCGTGCTCTCTCCTTCTCTCCTCCCTCCTTTAATCTCTCCTCCCTCTTGTCTTCCCACCATGTATTTCCCTCCTTTCCATCCTCCTCTCCTCTCTTGCACCTTCTTTTCCTTCCTCCTTTTTTTTGTCTCTCCCTCTTTCCCATTATTTTCCCTCATCACCTCCGTCTCTATCCTCCTCCCTTCCCATTCTCTTCTTTTCATTGCTACCTCTCTTCCCTTCCCCTTCACCTCCCTTTATCTCCCCTCTTCCCTGTCTCCTCGCCTCATCTTTTCTCCTCCCTCTTTTCTCCTTTTCCATGTCTCATCCTTCACAACTTCCTCCCTTGGGCTGATCTCTCCCTCCCTTTTCTTCTCTCCCCTCCAGCTCATCTCTCTCGCTCTCTCCCCCCTCCTTTCTCCCTCCCTCTCTACCTCCTCCCCCTCCTCTCCACTGACTAATCTCCCTCCTCTCCCTCTTCTCTCCTCCTCCAGGTGTTTTGCAGGGATAAAGGATTGATGAAGCCATCAACTCTCTGCTCTTGACATTTACAAAAAACCCTCCAAGCAAACGCCTCCCTCTCTCCTTCTGCCCCCTCCCCCCCTCTCTCTCCCCCTCTCTCGTTATCTCTCTGCAAAGTTACCTCGCTTGTCGCTCGCCCGACCACATCATTAAGACCCAGTAATTAGGGCTCATTTGTAAAGCCAGTGTAAATAATGGTCGGGATATCACTCACACCGAGGCGTAAACTAGACGTTTGTGTGTGTGCGTGTGTGTACGTGTGTGTGATTGTGTGTGTGTGTGTACGTGTGTGTGATTGTGTGTGTACGTGTGTGTGTGTGTGTGTGGGAGTTCGAAAAGTTGGTTGTGAAACAGAGAAAGTGTGTGTGTGATTTGTGAGCGAGAGAGATAGAGGCAGACGTGTATTTAGAAGACCTGAATTAATCATTGTGTGTGTGTGTGTGTGTGTGTGTGTGTGTGTGTGTGTGTGTGTGTGTGTGTGTGTGTGTGTGTGTGTGTGTGTGTGTGTGTGTGTCTGTGTCTCAGGGATGACAGGAGCCATTAGGAAATTAGCGCCTGTGTCATTAGCGAGCAAGAATATGGGGTGTATGGAGTGAAAAGGTCTTAGATTTAATGTGTTTGTGTGTGTGTGTGTGTGTGTGTGTGTGTGTGTGTGTGTGTGTGTGTGTGTGTGTGTGTGTGTGTGTGAGGGGAAGATGGTGTAAACACATGCACGTTTTAAGATGCATTAAAGAGGGTTTCGGGACTTTGTGAGTGGAAAAAAAGAGTAGTTACAATCGAGGAGCAGGGGTTGAAATATCTAACTGCAACTTGCCGGTGTCTTTTCATTACATGGTCCCTGTCCTTTACACCCAGGGCTTTTTAATCAACACGGTTCAAACGACTACATAATGTCACTACTGAAACATTTTAGAGGTTTCAAAGACCTGCAAACTGTTTGACTGAAAATGTCGAGTTTTGAAGAACATTTGGACCGTGCACCAAGTCAGACCTGCTCGTTTTTTACAGGGAATGATTGCAAAGATTTACAAAGAATATGTTTACGGCGTTTCCTCTCTAACTGGGATGTTTTGGGACTGATTGGTGGGATTGCTGTGGATGGAGTCCACACGGAGATACACTGGTAAGAGATAATGAGGTGTAACCATGTATCAGCTTTATATAGGTGCTGTAGGCAGGATTGTGAAGATCCAGGACTTAGCCAAAAAATGTGAACATCGACAACTTCTCAGTCCCTCCCCCCCTTTCTGCTAAAGCCCAAAACGGTCTCCTAAGCCCCTCCCCCCACAAGGGAGAATGAATGCGTGTGCATGAGCAGTGATTGACACGCAGTTGGCTCAATACCTTCACTTTAACGACACCAGTGAGACGTCACGAGTGATCTTGTGGGAGGCGGCCAAGGCAGTTTTGAGGGGAAAGATAATCTCATTCGCATCAGCTAAAACAAAACTTAGAGAAGCCAAACGTAAAGAAGTTGAAGAACAAATCCAACAGTTAGAACTCAGACATAAAAGTCAACTATCTACAAATGATCTCAATCAGCTTAATGAAGCCAGGAGGGCCTTGGGAGACTACTAGTAGGGCTAGTAAATGATTAGCATTCCAACTTAAAAAACAGATGAGCCTAACAGTTGATGACCCAGATAAACCCTTTCTGTATAAACCGGATGAGATATCGGGAGCTTTTCCCACTTTCTATAAAAAATATGTACTCAAATATGGACACATGCACAGGATTTGAAAGAACCGAAGCCTACTTAGAGGGCATAAACCTGCCGAAGCTGTCAGAGGAAGACTCACAAGCTATAGACCGACCCATTACTAGAGAAGTAATTATGGAGACAATCAAGGGGTTAAAAAACAGCAAAAGTCCGGGCTCAGATGGACACTGTAACACATTTTATAAAGCCTGTGTAGACGACATAAGCCCTATTTTAGAGAAAGCTTACGCTTATGCATTTGAAAAGGGGGAATTCCCACCAAATTGGAAAGAGACAATAATTTTGGTTATTCATAAGGAGGGAAAGGACCCTACAGTGTGCAGTTCATATAGACCCATAGCACTTGTAAAATATTGACCTCCATACTGACAAAGAGACTTAAATCAGTTATTACGACTCCAGTGCACCCAGACCAGAGAGGCTTTATTACTGGTCGCCAGCTGTCTGATAATATACGTCGGTTACTGAATGTTATGTCTTATGCTAAATTGAGCATCAGTTAGGGTAAATGGGTGTTTCTCACAAACATTTCAGTTGGGGAGGGGTTGCAGGCAGGGGGATCCTCTTTCGCCTCTCCTTTTTGCCCTCAGTATAGACCCCCTTGCACAGTTAATACGAGATAGCACAGATATTAGTGGTATTGAGTTGAGCGGAGAGGAACACAGGTTGTCGCTATATGCAGACGATGTAATTGTGTATATCTCAGACCCTACAAAGTCTGTCCCAAATGTAATGAAATGTACTGAGACCTTTGGATTTTACTCAGGTTACAAAATAAATGTGACAGACAGGATGGTCCGGTGAATGAATGAACAACACACAGCACAGCAGCACGATCCACACTAGCCCAACGCAAGTAGCACATTGGAACTGACTGCCAAGCAAACTTATGCCACAGCCGGCCACATTGAGAAAAGGAAAGCCACTGACCCACCTTACAGGTGAGTGGAGGGTCCCAGTTTTAAACTGATTAGGTGTAATGTTTTCATAACCCAATGTGTAATTCTAGCTTTGGTTGCTCAAGACAGTAGGCTACACACAGCTACAGATTCGACCAAAACAAACAACCTAAGACCTGCCTTCCACTTCCTGTTAATACGTCTTTTTATTTTGGTATTTTGAATAGAGTAAGCCTACCGAAAGGGCCGCTCACTGATCCCCCTATATTTCTGAAAATCCTAGACATGGTTGAGACCTGCACTTCCTTAGTGCTTTCTGATTAGCCTGTGTTTGTATTGAAATAAGAGGCTGCTGCAGCCAGCCGCCCGCCGTACGGGTTGAGCAGAGGCTGCACAGTTTGACCAGCGGGCAGCGGCCGCACACCAGGCCGCCGGATGGTGTTGCTAAGAACTTGCAATGTATAACTATTATCAGACCGGCCCTCGCAGCCTCGAAACACTACCGGCCCACCGGGAAAAGTCCTAACTCTCCCGATTGCGACTCCGCTACTGTACAAGCAATTTGGGGAATATCCTATCTTACACTCTTCCTATTTCAACTCAAGATTTATGCAGGAAGTTTCTGTAATATAATAGATTATATAATAATAATAAATATAATACGGTGCCTGGAAACTTCACCAAATCTCCTCAAACTTGGTGGTAAAAGGATCTTAAAAGATTGATTGAAGTTCCAGGTGAAGCAATAAATGAACTCTCCATCAGACAGCGATGCAGTGTTTGCATTAACTGCGGCGCCGACAGTCAGAAGGTCAGTTTCACTCCGCGACTCCCAGCTTCTGATCGATATGTTTTCCCATATGGCAAGTGTCAATCAATCCGGGCTCGTCCATAAAAGTGATTGCTCGTCGATGTGTTTATTTGCATTTAATGATCTTAATTACCATTCCCGGTGCACGCACGCACTTCACCTCTCTCATTCATATTGAGGTCAGTCTCCCTCTCTCACCTCCTGCACTCCCCCACCTCCCCTTCTCCTACTTACTGATCCAAGATGTTCAGAATAAGACATAAATAAGAGGGTTGACTTTCCTTCCTCCCATCCTCCTCTCTCGGTTATTACTGCCTCGACCAAATAACCCAAAAAATACTTTTTTCATATTGACTACGTCAGAATCAGTCGGTGTGGAACATGTTTTAACTTGAATGTCCACAGATTGACGTACAGACGAAAGCATCGCGAGATACAAAAAAACGTGCACAAATAGTTAAGATAACGTGCACGGTGAAGCCACATAGATCTTCTGAAAATCAGCACTTTTTCTGATGTTTTGGTCTCTTTTTTTCCAACACTTTTGGCGCCTTTTTCAATGTTTTTGGTGCTTTATTTTTACATTTAGCGCTTCTTTTCACGACCATATATAAACACCACCAACAACAACTTACTACCACTATAGTTTTACACTTAGTTTTGGAATTCATCCAATCAATTAAAAACCTCATTTATCGGAAACTATACCTAATTCTTGAGTTAAAGAAGCCGAAATTATGAATTATTTTGACTAATATTAAAGGAATGATAATCGTAGAAGGGTCAACGTTCGGTGAACATACTGTTCAGAAACATCTCCTGGGTGGAAGTCCTGTGTTTTTTTAAAACTACTCCCTGCAGGTGTCGCTCTCCATCGTACGCCATCTCCCAGCGCCGCCGTCCAGCTGCTGCCCCCCCCCCCCCAGTGCGTCCCATTCAGGCGCTAAAGGGTGAAGTTTTGTTTTGCAGCTCTGAGCATTACGGTTTACAGTGACAGATACCTTTGTGTGAATGACTTAAAGCCATTACTTCATCAGATGATGTCTGAAAAGAGGCTGTTTACAGGAGAGAGAGAGAGAGAGGGGGGGGGGAGGAAGAGAGAGAGAGAGAGAGAGAGGGAGAGAGGGAGAGGGAGAGAGAGAGAGAGAGAGAGAGAGGGAGAGAGGGAGAGGGAGAGGGAGGGAGAGAGCGAGAGAGAGAGAGAAAGAGAGAGAGAGAGAGAGAGAGAGAGAGAGAGAGAGAGAGAGGGAGGGAGAGAGAGAGGGAGAGAGAGAGGGAGAGAGAGAGAGAGAGAGGGAGGGAGAGAGAGAGAGGGAGAGGGAGAGAGAGAGAGAGAGAGAGAGAGGGAGAGAGAGAGAGAGAGAGAGAGAGAGAGAGAGAGACAGAGAGAGAGAGAGAGAGAGAGAGAGAGAGAGAGAGAGAGAGAGAGAGAGAGAGAGAGAGAGAGCAGAGAGAGAGAGAGCAGAGAGAGAGAGAGAGAGAGAGAGAGAGAGCGAGAAGGAGAGAGACAGAGAGAGAGAGAGAGAGAGAGAGAGACAGAGAGAGACAGAGAGAGAGAGAGAGAGCGAGAGCAGAGAGAGAGAGAGAGAGAGAGAGAGAGAGAGAGAGAGAGAGAGAGAGAGAGAGAGAGAGAGACAGAGACAGAGAGAGAGAGAGACAGAGAGAGAGAGACAGAGAGAGACAGAGAGAGAGAGAGAGAGAGAGAGCGAGAGAGAGAGAGAGAGAGCGAGGGAGAGAGAGAGAAGGAGAGAGAGAGACAGACAGAGAGAGTGAAAGAAAAAGAAGAATCAGGCTTAGCATTATGTCAGTGAGGGTTTTCACGTATAGCCAGTACAAATCTGTGTGTAGACAGGCCTATAGTAGACACTAAACATGTCACCTCTGATCTCACTCTCTCACACACACACACACTCACACACACACACACACTCACACACACACACACACACACTCACACACACACACACACACACACACACACACACACACACACACACACACACACACACACACACACTCACACACACACACACACTCACACACACACACACACACACACTGTCGTGCACTTATGTACACACACACACAATTCTTTCTCACTTCAATAAAACAAGCATCAATTTTGGTCTCCGACGGCAACGCTGATGTCTTTACAGCCTCCACAGCATCAAAATAACGGCCGGCTGTAAATCTGAACCCCGGAGGGCACGGGGGGG
>NC_135874.1:27407592-27410092 GCF_031162955.1 Sander vitreus | reverse complement strand
AGACAGAGAGACAGAGACAGACAGACAGACAGACAGACAGGTGTAGGACTTACCTGCGACAGTCCCAGGTAGATGGAGACGGTCTCAGAGATGTACAGGAAGCGTCCCTCCTTGTTTAGTGCAAATACAAACCCGTCCAGAGACTGAAAACAGACAAACACACAGAGGACAGATAGTTAATAGTTAATTCACCACAGAGACACTTTGAAAGACAAATAATACATGTTCCACTGGCAGTAAAAACCCGTGCTTGGTGAGAAACACGGGACACATTTCTGAAACCGTTCCTTAAAGGTCCAACGTGTAGGAATCTCTCCCGTCTAGCGTTGAGATCGTATATCGCAATCAACTCTATTACAGCTACGGTGGCCTTCACGCTTCAAGAAGACGCTCTCTTGCTCTTTTCAATCTCCTTTTTCTTTTTCTGGGCGAAGAAGAATAAGACTCCTGTTCCTGACATTTGGGTTTTGAATACATGTGGTCCTCCATGTTTCCTTCTTCAAACCTGCCCGGGCCGGGAAGCTACGATGCCCGTTAGCAGCATTAGCAGCGTTAGCAGCAGCTGGGAGTTTACCACGTGACAGAGAAAACGTGAAAGGTGGAGCAGTATGTCCTGTATGTCCCTTACACACACACACACACACACACACACACACACACACACACACACACACACACACACACACACACACACACACACACACACACAGGTGGAGCAGTATGTCCTGTATGTCCCTTACACACACACACACACACACACACACACACACACACACACACACACACACACAGACACACACACACACACACACACACACACAGGTGGAGCAGTATGTCCTGTATGTCCCTTACACACACACACACACACACACACACACACACACACACACACACACACACACACACACACACACACAACACACATGTGGAGCAGTATGTCCTGTATGTCCGTTACACACACACACACACACACACACACACACACACACACACACACACACACACACACACACAGGTGGAGCAGTATGTCCTGTATGTCCCGTTACACACACACACACACACACACACACACACACACACACACACACACACACACACACACACACAGGTGGAGCAGTATGTCCTGTATGTCCCTTACACACACACACACACACACACACACACAGACACACACACACACACACACAGGTGGAGCAGTATGTCCTGTATGTCCCTTACACACACACACACACACACACACACACACACACACACACACACACACACACACACAGGTGGAGCAGTATGTCCTGTATGTCCCTTACACACACACACACACACACACACACACACACACACACACACACACACACACACACACACACACACACACACACACACACACACACAGGTGGAGCAGTATGTCCTGTATGTCCGTTACACACACACACACACACACACACACACACACACACACACACACACACACACACACAGATCTGAGTGTGTCTAATGCTGTCGTGCGAAGATCATGGCAAAAGACTCGACTGCTTGAGCACAATACACAGATTTTCACACACACACACACACACACACACACACACACACACACACACACACACACACAGAGGGATTAATACTCCTGAGGTCAGGCTGGTTAATTACATATGGTTCCCTACTGTTACTGCTGATACACCAGGTCTGTCTCTGTGTGTGTGTGTGTGTGTGTGTGTGTGTGCGTGCGTGCGTGCGTGCGTGCGTGCGTGCGTGCGTGCGTGCGTGTGTGTGTGTGTGTGTGTGTGTGTATTACTGCATCTCTCTTCAATCATCAATTTGTGTTTGAATGTGTGAGAGGAAGGCGGAGAGAGAGAAAGAGAGAGACATAAAATTGAATAATGAAAATACAGAAAAAAAGACAACATATACATCTCATATATTATGTGAATATTTTTAAGATCAATACATCTATATTACACACAGCATTCAGAGCACTTGTGGTGAACTGAAAGAGTCGTCTTTGGTGCGGATGTTTGGAGAAATGGAGAATTTATTGGGTTTCAAACACTCAAAGAAAGAGAGAAAGTGCTGATTGGCTTTAACCTTTAACCTCTGTGTGTGTGTGTGTGTGTGTGTGTGTGTGTGTGTGTGTGTGTGTGTGTGCTGCTTCTCCGCCTGTGTCCGTTTAGTCTGCCCTCTCAGCTAACGAGATGCTAATGAGATGTTAATCGTCAATGAGCCTCATCAATGTCCGTCCATGCTGGGTTCCTCATTAACACACACCCTGACTCATGCCGTCAGAGAGAGAGAGTGTGTGTGTGTGTGTGTGTGTGTGTGTGTGTGTGTGTGTGTGTGTGTGTGTGTGTGTATGTGTGTGTGTGTTTGGCCAGTATCTGTGTGTGTTGTCTGGTTCTGGTCCAGATTGTTGCTCTCCATGTTGTCGCCCTTCACATGAAATGTCTTTGTCCTTTTAACAAGTCAATTACCCTCAGATGACATTTAAAACCATTTATGATGCTAACTA
>NC_135874.1:27397592-27402592 GCF_031162955.1 Sander vitreus | reverse complement strand
GTCCGGTAAGCTGGCCGTGTGAAAGACGGTCCCGCACGCTGGCCGTGTGAAAGACGGTCCGGTAAGCTGGCCGCGTGAAAGACGGTCCCGGTAAGCTGGCCGTAGGAAAGACGGTCCCGCACGCTGGCCGTGTGAAAGACGGTCCCGGACGCTGGTCGCGGTGAAAAGACGGTCCCGCACGCTGGCCGTGGTGAAAGACGGTCCCGACGCTGGTCGCGTGAAAGACGGTCCCGTACGCTGGCCGTGTGAAAGACGGTCCCGTACGCTGGCCGTGTGAAAGACGGTCCCGTACGCTGGCCGTGTGATGGACGGTCCCGTACGCTGGCCGTGTGAAAGACGGTCCCGTACGCTGGCCGTGTAAAGACGGTCCCGTACGCTGGCCGTGTAAAAGACGGTCCCGTACGCTGGCCGTGTGAAAGACGGTCCCGTACGCTGGCCGTGTGAAAGACGGTCCCGTACGCTGGCCGTGTGAAAGACGGTCCCGTACGCTGGCCGTGTGAAAAGACGGTCCCGTACGCTGGCCGTGTGAAAAGACGGTCCCGTACGCTGGCCGTGTGAAAGACGGTCCCGTACGCTGGCCGTGTGAAAGACGGTCCCGTACGCTGGCCGTGTGAAAGACGGTCCCGTACGCTGGCCGTGTGAAAGACGGTCCCGTACGCTGGCCGTGTGAAAGACGGTCCCGCACGCTGGCCGTGTGAAAGACGGTCCGTGACGCTGGCCGTGTGAAAGACGGTCCCGTACGCTGGCCGTGTAAAAGACGGTCCCGTACGCTGGTCGTGTGAAAGACGGTCCCGTACGCTGGCCGTGTGAAAGACGGTCCCGTACGCTGGCCGTGTGAAAAAGACGGTCCCGTACGCTGGCCGTGTGAAAAGACGGTCCCGCACGCTGGCGTGTGAAAAGACGGTCCCGTACGCTGGCCGTGTGAAAAGACGGTCCCGTACGCTGGCCGTGTGAAAGACGGTCCCGTACGCTGGCCGTGTGAAAAGACGGTCCCGCACGCTGGCCGTGTGATAGACGGTCCCGTACGCTGGCCGTGTGAAAGACGGTCCCGTACGCTGGCCGTGTGAAAGACGGTCCCGTACGCTGGCCGTGTGAAAGACGGTCCCGTACGCTGGCCGTGTGAAAGACGGTCCCGTACGTTGGCCGTGTAAAAGACGGTCCCGTACGCTGGCCGTGTAAAAGACGGTCCCGTACGCTGGCCGTGTGAAAAGACGGTCCCGTACGCTGGCCGTGTGAAAGACGGTCCCGTACGCTGGCCGTGTGAAAAGACGGTCCCGTACGCTGGCCGTGTGAAAAGACGGTCCCGTACGCTGGCCGTGTGAAAGACGGTCCCGTACGCTGGCCGTGTGAAAGACGGTCCCGCACGCTGGCCGTGTGAAAAGACGGTCCCGCACGCTGGCCGTGTGAAAAGACGGTCCCGTACGCTGGCCGTGTGAAAAGACGGTCCCGTACGCTGGCCGTGTAAAAGACGGTCCCGTACGCTGGCCGTGTGAAAGACGGTCCCGTACGCTGGCCGTGTAAAAGACGGTCCCGTACGCTGGCCGTGTAAAAGACGGTCCCGTACGCTGGCCGTGTAAAAGACGGTCCCGTACGCTGGCCGTGTGAAAGACGGTACCTATGCGTGGTCGACAGGTAGAACAACACAAGGGTTAAAAGAGTCTGAGTAGCGAGAAGTATGAAAGGGCGAAAATCTGCGTAGGGAGGTTGGTCGGGGGGGAGGACGGGTCAAACAGGACTTTCACCCAGGAGACCGGGGATCATGTTTCCTTCGTTTTCCGCGTGTGTTGTTTCCTTACCACATTTTTCTTTTCCTAAACCCAAACCCGCGTGTGACCTTAAAACCAACCGTAGCCTCGCGATAACACGCCACTTGGCTTTAGGAGAGTGGCGTGTATGTTTACACGAAGTCATGATGTCACGTTGCTGACAACATCAATCGGAACTGAAGACGGCGGCGTGGAGAATAATGAGTCTCTCAGTTTAGGAGACAGCTCCAGAAGTGATAGGTTCCTGTTATCTAAAAGATTTTCAGAGTAGATGAGGTCATTATACTGCAATTCAATGGCTGCCTGTATTTATTTGAGCCAGAGTACTTTATGACCCCTTGACCTTTCCTGTAGTGCCACCTTCAAGACAAACATGCAGGAACACACGCACGCACACACACACACACAAACACACACACACACACACACACACACACACAAACACACACAAACAAACAAGCAAACACACACACACACACACACTCACAGAATAATGTCTAAATCTGGGCGTTCAGACAGTAAAAGAAAGAATTGCAATTGATTAGTGAGCACTGCTGAATGGCTTGCTCCCTCTGCTTCCCACCTCCTGCAGATTACTGCATCGATCGCCCACACACACACACACACACACACACACACACACACACACACACACACACACACACGGCCATCTTTTAACCATTCAGAACGGGCGGTTTAAATGTTACTGTCTAGCTCTCTGCCTCCTAATGACAAATGGAAAAACAGACAGTGTGTGTGTGTGTGTGTGTGTGTGTGTGTGTGTGTGTGTGTGTGTGTGTGAGACTGAGAAAAAGAGAGAGAGAGAGAAGCGAATGAATTGTAAAAAGGAGAGAAAAATAAGGGAGGGGGGAGTGATATATAGGAAAACGACAAATAAAGAAATCGAGAAAAGAGAGAAAAGGAGAGAGAGAGAGAGAGAGAGAGAGAGAGAGAGAGAGAGAGAGAGAGGGAGGGTGAAGTGATTAAAGGGGAATAGGGAGAAGGAGAGACGATCAATGGGGGAAGAAAGGGGAGAAACAAAGAGCAATGGAGGAACATTGACAAAAAAAAGAAAAATACAAAGTAATAAAAAAGAGAGAAGGATGGAGAGGGATATGATTACATGTAGCCTAAAGTACGTGGACGAGCAAACATAAGGTCTGGCTCATCCCAATGGTGTTACAATGCCCATATTATGACAAAAATCATTTTATCTGGGATTTGGGGAGTTCTTTTGTGTCTCTGGTGCTTCCACACACATACAGACTTAGAAAAGCACTGCTACAACACACACTAGTTCACCATAATCTACAAAAGAACTACTTCCATGTTCCTGTTCTCAACATGGCATCATGACTTTGCGTAAACACACACGCCACTTTCCTGAAGCCAAGTGGCGTGTTATCTGTACACATTTTGAGCTATCCTATGTCTACGCTGTATACAGCGGATGTAAACATACATATTGCGAGAACGTGCCGTGTTATCGTGAGAACACGCGTGTAAAAAAATAAGGTTGGGTTTAGGGAAAGAACATTGGGAAAGGCTTTAGTAACACTAAAAAACAACAAAAACACGACGGTGGCCAACGTCACACGCTTAGGAAAACAATAAACGGTTGGGTTTAGGAAAAGAACATTGGGGAAGGCTTTATAAAAAATAAAAAAATAAAAACGGTTGATAAACGGCCACATGCGGGACGCCATCCCTGCTCTCCTGGGTGAAAGTCCTGTGTTGTACCCATCCACCACCCCAACCAACCTCCGTCCTTTCATACTACTCGCTACGGCGATAATTCACATGTAACGTATGTCAATGGAGGCCAAACGGCGTTGATAGACAACGATTATTCGTCTTGAAAACACGCCAAAATGGCATGCGAATTGGCGCGTCATACATACACCACTTAACGCCCTCGTTTAGAAGAAGTCTCCCAGCTAATCCTGCCTTGTACTACTGAAGTTAGAGAAACAAACAGCTAGCTCATGTAGTCCTTACCTAGCTACTGAGCGTGTAGTCCTTACCTAGCTACAGAGCATGTAGTCCTTACCTAGCTACTGAGCACGTAGTCCTTACCTAGCTACTGAGCGTGTAGTCCTTACCTAGCTACTGAGCGTGTAGTCCTTACCTAGCTACTGAGCGTGTAGTCCTTACCTAGCTACTGAGCGTGTAGTCCTTACCTAGCTACTGAGCGTGTAGTCCTTACCTAGCTACTGAGCGTGTAGACCTTACCTAGCTACTGAGCGTGTAGTCCTTACCTAGCTACTGAGCATGTAGTCCCTTACTCAGCTACTGAGCATGTAGTCCTTACCTAGCTACTGAGCATGTAGTCCTTACCTAGCTACTGAGCATGTAGTCCTTACCTAGCTACTGAGCATGTAGTCCTTACCTAGCTACTGAGCATGTGGTCCTTACCTAGCTACTGAGCATGTGCGACTGCCAACAAAGATGTTCCAGCAGTGAGAGGTCTCACTCTGTAGCTAAAACAGAGACCTGAACACAGGGTGAAAAGAGGAGCTGCAGCAATGAGCAGTACAACAAAAATATGGTGTTTTTTGAAAATTAAACCATGTAAACCTATTCTGGTACAACCTCAAAATACTATTATGAACCTCAAAATGAGCAGAATAGAGAGAATATGGCCACTTTAAAGTAAAAGTTTTTTTCCTTCTGTGAATGCTTTTCAGCAGCAGAATGTGACGAAGAGACGGGCGCGTGGTGGGAAACTGAAAACACAGATTGTTGAAATAGAGAAACGATGTGAAAAAAAGTCAAAATGTAAACAGCCTGGATTCATAAAAAAGGATCTTAATGTGTTAGCAAACAGCATATGGCTCTTTACAGTCGAGCCTCTGGGCTGCGAAAGGCACAGTTCACTCGTTTAATTCCCAGTTTGCTCCCAGTTCACACATTAACAACAACTGGAACAACTGGAGCAGCAGATCCTCAGCCTCGCTGGGACAATAAAAACTCACGTAAACACAATATTTGCCAGCTTTAATTTTCATCAGCTGCTTCTCTCTTTTCAAAGCAGCCGGGTCTGCTGGACGACTGCCAAGTGGTAGTAAAGTCTTTAAAACAGATATTCTGTTCGTTCAGGTCACAGACTGATTCTCCATTGATTCTGAGGCTACATTTCCATCGCTACGTTTTGGTTAAAAAAGGATTATATTCTGCTACGTTTCCCCCTCTCATTCCCCCTACTCTGGTGTTCCCCCCTCTCATTCCCCCTGC
>NC_135874.1:27385092-27390092 GCF_031162955.1 Sander vitreus | reverse complement strand
TTTTGAAGAGGACACAAATAATACAGCCACAATTATACTGGTAGAGGACGTGTTCACAGAGGAAAGCCTTAATACTATCATTAGTGTAGCATGGAGACTGTACCATTATCCTTCTTGTCAGCGTTTCTCTTGATTCAATGAAAAAGCTGACTATATTGAACGAAATAGTCTTCTTTAAAACCTTTTATTTATTTTTAAGCTGTTTATAATCAAGCCACAAAAATACCTTAAAACATAATGACTTATTTTGAAAAAGTGTCCCCATATAACAGAAATACAGTGCTTTTGTACACTTGTTACATTAGCTGATCATAATGTAAATGAGTGAGCCACTGGTGAAGCTCATCTGCTCACACTGAGAGACAGACATTATATTACACTAACATCGCAGACTTTTCTGTCATGACAAAAGAACAACATCCGATGTTTAATGTGAATAAAACAGCCTTGAACCGCCTACTCACTATACTCCTGTCACTACCCGATGGGACTGTGAGTCTAGGGCAGATCCTACAGCAGGCAGTGGACCAAACCACTGTGAGGCAAGGGAGGGGGGACTTAAAAAGCATTTTTGGGGTTTTGTATTGTTTTTCTGCTTACACAGATATTTTAAGTATACACCATTATGTTATTTACAATACACAGCATTGTTTTAATGATATTTCTAAGGGGGGTCCTGACCCCCCCGACCCCCCTGGGATTTACGCCCTTGACACACACACACAGACACACAGACACACATGCACACACACGCGCACACACACTGACACGCACACACACACACACACAGACACACACACACACCAAATTTCCTCAGCTGGCATTCGGCGAGATCTTTCAGTCATGAGCCAATTTGCCGGTGCGTCTTTTGTCCCCATTTTTTCAAAAATGAAACTTCATTTAAACATTAAAACGTTAAGCACGATTAGGACATTCCTGCTTCTATACAACATTTCCATAACTTTCACAATTTCCGAAATATTCAACGGAAATTCATACATTTTCAACTGCTATATTCTCATTCATACGTTCGCTGAGAAACACCATTCAGACTTTAAAATGTTCCACCTCTATAATGTATACATTCTTAATGGCGTCAGCTTTTCAGCGTACAGCATTCACACCGCCATTTCTTCAGAAATTGCATTCTCTAGTTTTATCTTTTATTATCCTAAAGATGTTTTTTTCGCCCAGTAGTTTTCCTCGGATTAGGGTGGCACCTAAATCATGGTTGCAGCTGTGGCCGTGGACCTGCTCCGCGCCCTGCTATGCTCTGCTACACCCTGCTACACTCTGCAGTGCCCTGCTACGCCCTGCTACGTGCTGCTACGTCCTGCTACACCCTGCTACGTCCTGCTACACTCTGCAGTGCCCTGCTACGCCCTGCTACGTGCTGCTACGTGCTGCTACACCCTGCTACGTCCTGCTACACTCTGCAGTGCCCTGCTACGTCCTGCTACTTGCTGCTACGCTCTGCAGTGCCCTGCTACGTGCTGCTACTTGCTGCTACGCTCTGCAGTGCCCTGCTACGCTCTGCAGTGCCCTGCTACGTGCTGCTACGTCCTGCTACACTCTGCAGTGCCCTGCTACGTCCTGCTACTTGCTGCTACGCTCTGCAGTGCCCTGCTACGTGCTGCTACGTCCTGCTACGTCCTGCTACACTCTGCAGTGCCCTGCTACGTCCTGCTACGTGCTGCGACGTCCTGCTACGTCCTGCTACGCTCCGCAGTGCCCTGCTATGCCCTGCTACGTGCTGCTACGTCCTGCTACGTGCTGCTACGTGCTGCTACGCTCCGCAGTGCCCTGCTATGCCCTGCTACGTGCTGCTACGTGCTGCTACGTGCTTCTATATCCTGCTACGCTCCGCAGTGCCCTGCTACGCCCTGCTACGTGCTGCTACGTCCTGCTACGTGCTGCTACGTGCTGCTACACCCTGCTACGTCCTGCTACACTCTGCAGTGCCCTGCTACGTCCTGCTACGTGATGCTACGTCCTGCTACACTCTGCAGTGCCCTGCTACGTCCTACTACGTGCTGCTACACCCTGCTACACCCTGCTACGTCCTGCTACGTACTGCTACGCCCTGCAGTGACCTGCTACACCATGAACTACTACAACTACTATTTCTAGTCATAGTTCCATTATCTTTATTGTGACTATTACTGTTCATCACATCCCCAACCAGCACCGTCAGACACGCCTACCAAGAGCCTGGGTCTGTCCCAGGTTTCTCCCTAAAAGGGAGTTTTCCTCGCCACCTGAGTGTGGTCTAGACCTACTCTATCTGTAAAGTGTCTTGAGATAACTCTTGTTATGATGTGATACTATAAATACAATTGAGTTGACTGTTCCAAAGGACACATGAGATCGTTCCTTTCTCCAAGAAACGTTTAGACAGCTGAAGCTGTGTCTTACTGACCTTCTTCCTGCGCCTCTTTCTTCCACATCTCATTTCCAGTTTAACAAATGAACTCTATATTGACATTCAGTGTTCTTCTCTGTGTGTGTGTTCCAGTTTATGAATCCATAAACCAGCAGCTCTTTCCGTTTCCTCCCCATTAATGATTTCTCGCTGTATTTTTGCCGCACATAAAGTGCTCCCGGACTGAAAAACGATTTCCTTTTTATTATTTTTTTCTAAATCTCATTAAGATGATTCTTTCCCTTTTGTTCCTTTCTCTTCAACCCTTTAGGTTTTATTCTTGCTTTTCTTTTTATTAGACACGCAACTCTTATCCAATCAAACAAATCCCCCCCCCCCCCTAAAAACACACAGAGTTTGATGCACACGGGCGTACAAATGTAAAATCATGTCCACGCACAAAATCACAGGTATACATGCGAGTCTAACATCAAAATAAGACACAGACACACACACACACGGGCGCAACTGCTGCATGAAAGGCTGCTTCACTCCTCCAGCTCGGCTCTCTCTAACCAGCTGATTTAGGGCAGAGGCACGTACTGGAGTGGAAAACAAACGCCCCAAGCTGTAGCAAGAGTTGTTTTTGACACGCCGCTAACTGTCAGGGTAAAACATTTTAAAGAAACTTGGTGTTACAGCGGGCATCCAACACCTGGAGTATACAAGGTGTCTGTGATCCTGCGGAGAGTCCGACAGCAGTAAACCCCACCCGTCCCCGTCTGGCGCTCCATGCCGGGCAAAACAAACACTGATAGAAGCACTGTTTGATCCACATATGGGGCACAAGATAGTCATGTTTTGATGTAAAGAAATACACACAGACCGCAGAAGAAAGAAATACTCATGTTTAAAATACGAGTGTGATCACAGCTACATTTCTTTCTTAAAGCTCTCATATTATGCTCATTTTCAGGTTCATAATTATTATATATAATATAGCAATATATGTTATATCAGAATAGGTTTACATGGTTTAATTTTCAAAAAAGCCTCGTCTGTACACATGGATGTGTCCCGTTGATTTACTGCACCCAAGCAGCAGTATACTTCATGTTAAACAGAAATATAAACTGATCTGATTACAGCAAAGACGACGTCGGCAGTATTGACGGCAAAATAAGATACAGAATATTTCCTTCTGTGTTGACAGGTGCAATATATGAAAACCCATTATTATTATTATTATTATTATTATTATTATTATTATTTATAATTACATTTATATCTGCATTTATGTCATTATTTTTATTTAGTAACATTTCAGTTATTTATATTGTTTATGGCACAGGTGACATTTTATGTTTTGGACCTTCAAGTTGAGATCAAAATAAAACGGACGAAATAACAAACACTGGATTTATTTTAGGTTAGTCGACTAATCGAAAAATTAGTCGTTAGTGGTTAGTTAGTGGTTAGTGGTTAGTTAGTGGTTAGTGGTTAGTTAGTGATTAGTGGTTAGTGGTTAGTTAGGATTAGTGGTTAGTTAGTGGTGGTTAGTGGTTAGTTAGTGATTAGTGGTTAGTTAGTGGTTAGTGGTTAGTTAGTGATTAGTGGTTAGTGGTTAGTTAGTGATTAGTGGTTAGTGGTTAGTTAGTGATTAGTGGTTAGTTAGTGATTAGTGGTTAGTTAGTTAGTGATTAGTGGTTAGTTAGTGGTTAGTGGTTAGTTAGGCTAGTGGTTAGTGGTGGTTACGTTAGTGGTTGGTTAGGGAGTAGGGGTTAGCGGTTAGTTAGGCTAGCGGTTAGTGGTTAGGGCTGCGGTTGGCTGGTTAGCGGTTAGTGGTTGCTAGGGTTTGGTGGTTAGTGGTTAGTTAGGGGTTGGTGGTTAGTGGTTGGTGGCAGTGGTTAGTGGTTAGTTAGGTTAGTGGTTAGTGGTTAGTTAGCTAGTGGCGTTAGTGGTTAGTGGTTAAGGTTAGTGGTTAGTGGTTAGTGGTTAGTTGTTAGTGGTTAGTGGTTGGTGGTTAGTGGTTAGTTAGGGGTTAGTGGTTAGGTTAGTGGTTAGTGGTTAGTGGTTAGTGTTAGTGGTTAGTGGTTAGTGGTTAGTTAGGGGTTAGTGGTTAGTGGTTAGTTAGTGGTTAGTGGTTAGTTTAGTGGTTAGTTAGGGTTGGTTAGTGGTTAGTGGTTAGTGGTTGGTTAGGGTTAGTCGTTAGTGGTTGGTCGTTAGTGGTTAGTGGTTAGTTAGTGTTAGGGGTTAGTGGTTAGTTAGTGGTTAGTGGTTGAGTTAGTGGTTAGTGGTTAGTGGTTAGTTAGGGTTAGTGGTTAGTGGTTAGTTAGTGGTTAGTGGTTAGTGGTTAGGGTTAGTGGTTAGTGGTTAGTGGTTAGGGTTAGTGGTTAGTTAGTCGTTAGTGGTTAGTGGTTAGTTAGGGGTTAGTGGTTAGTGGTTAGTGGTTAGTAGTTAGTGGTTAGTGGTTAGTGGTTAGTTGGGTTAGTGGTTAGTGGTTAGTTAGTGGTTAGTGGTTAGTGGTTAAGGTGGTTAGTGGTTAGTATGGTTGAGTGGTTGGTGGTTAGTGTTGTGTGGTTAGTGCGTTAGCGGTTTGAGTTGAGTGGTTGGTGGTTGAGTGGTGCCGTGGTTAGTG